>NW_005054633.1:357208-375780 GCF_000277835.1 Geospiza fortis
TTGGATGACATCTTCAGTGCTGGCCCAAACATGGGACTACAGTGTATTTTCAAAAATAACTTACACAACTGCAGTGAAACTGCATTCATATCACTGATGGGGTAAAAAGCATTTGCCAGACAGCATCAGAATTCAAAATGATTTGGCAAAGTTCAGTGTGGTCAAAATTGAGAGGACAAAATTCAACAGAGACCAGGCAAAGTACTGATGTTAGAAAGGAGAGATCATGTGCACTAATATAAAAAGTGACTCTACAGTTAGGGAAGAACTAGCTGATAGGAAGCTGGGTCTTAACAGTGATCACATAGCAATCAGCAAGGCCAACAGCATTTCAGAAAAAGAGCATACTTCTTTCTGGGTTATCTTAGTAGGAGACGCCTTATGACAAGGTGTCAATCATTTAACTTCCTGAGCTGGTAGAGGTCTCCAGAGATTATTATACCTTCAAAAGCCTTTTCAGAAAGCTATAAACTAGAGAAAAAAAAAAATAAAAAGACCAACAAACAAACCCAGCACATTTTAAGTGGTTTAACCAGGATGCAAGATTGAAAGTGTTGTCTTACTACAAGTGCACTCATATTACATAGCATGGTGTTTCATGTAAACATTTTATGGGAAACTTCACCATTGTATATTCTGTAAAAAATATCTGTAATCAGCCAACAGATTTTCATAGCAACTCCCTTAATACAATGCATTCTCTGTTCTTTCTGATACCCCAATAGGGTAATGATCTCAAACAGAAAAAAAGATGCCTTAGCAGAAAAATGGAAAAATGTAGCACAGCTGAAACAAGATTTGAATCAGGTTTATCTGGCAAACAAACTAGAAATTACATTACAATTTATTGTAGCATTCTGTTTATCCTTTGAATGGTTATCAACATTTATAGTTAGTGGAGACACCAAGCAGGGCATGTGTATTGTAGGAGCTTTTCATCCCTCCACATCTCCTGGAGTTCTTAAAAAAAAGGCTTATTCTAAATGTTCATATGCTTTCTCATTTTTCTATAGTAGAACAAACATCATTCTTCCTCATCAGAACAAAATGTAAAAGTATTAATGATCACTATTGACCATACAGTAAAATACTAAGGTCTAGACCAGAGTATTTGCAAAGGTGATAGACTCCCCCCTTATAACAGGAGTACAAGTTGGATCTTGGCAATGATGACACCAGCTGTGGTAAACAGCAGCTCTGCAAACAGTTTTGTTAGAGTGACTGCTCAGTGAGGTCAGAATAAAGCCTACGTTCTAGGAGGGGCCCTTGGGAGGAAAAGTGCAGAACAATAACAGGTATATTGAAAGAACAGACTCAGTACAACAGTGAGGCCCCAGGGAATGGAGCACATACTGCAAATGGTCTGTTCCTGGCCACTAAAGGAGCGCAACTTGGAGAGCTCAGCAGAATTTCTTTTAAAGCACAATAAAGAAAATAAAAAACACACACCAAACACATAAATCTGTATACATATAATGAAAATTCTAAGGAAAAAACAAGAAAGAATGTAAGATCACAGCCCCTATGAGAATGAGCACAAGGGAAAAGCAGAGAGAGCATTGCTCCAGCAGTGTCTCCCCTGGTTAAGGATGCTGCACCTGATTAATATCCCACACTCCTTCAGCAAAGGAAAAGTGCTATTTGGTTTGATGGTCATCATATTTTGCCTCTGCAGTTTATAAATCATATATGAAGGTTTATCTGTTACTGTATACTTATAATGAGAGTTTAAAAGAGTGGCATGTGTATGTGTGTTTTATTCAGCGGCACTCTCCTACACAGTAGCATGATTGATACTGCAATACCAAGTCAGAATAAACCCTGATGCAACAGTAGATCATACTTAGACGTGAGCTACTATAACATAGATATGTTAAAATACGAAAAGATTTTTTTAATTACTCATAGCATAATTAGTGTTGATAAAAGGTATTCAGTTATCCTGCCATCCTTACAATTTTAGAAGTTGCAAAATGCCCATTCAGTTCCACATATGTACTAATATGATCACATGCAGCAATGGCAGAACAAGCCTGCATGGGTTGATGTCACCAAATGTCAAGAAACTTCCACTCAAAGCAGTAGGATTCAAGAGGATTCAGATCCACAGGATGAAAGATTCTCTTTCAGATTGCATTAGGACTACATTTGTTTGCTATACAAAATTATAAGTTATTTGATAAAGAAAAGTTAAATTTATACACTGGTAAAAACTTTCTCAATTATCAGTCCTCTTTTACTTGAATGACTGAACCAAAATAAAATGCTATTTATTTTCTCTAGGCTGCATATCACATCTGGAGTCTTCCCTGTAAGGTTTAGCCTGCAAGTATGCACCCACGCAGGAGAGAATGGAAGAACCCTGCAATTAGAGCCCTACACAAACCAAATGTTAGGCCTGAGTGGGTAGGATTAAACCAGACTATTTACCTAGCTCTATCTCCCTTGAAACAGGTGAGCAGAAGGTACCTAAGGAGGAATGGGGGCAAGATTGAAGTCTTTTTCCAGCCTTATTGGCTAGAACAGCTGTGCCACTGCAGAGATACTAATTTCCAGAAGTAAATTGCTATTCCCCCAGAGCAAGGAAGAAGCAGAAGAGAAAATGTGATTCAGAGGAAAATCTGAGTCACCATACTTCCCCAGGCTGGCATTACAATGATGCAGTTCACAAACCACCTCTTGCTGAAGGCTATGCCAATAGGCACAATCTTACCCTAAATAAAGAACAGGATAGTGGTATCAGCAACTTACAGTTTCCAAAAGGAAGCTTTATATGCTGATGTTTAAGGCTTAGGGGAAGATCAAGAATCTAGGAAGCTATGAGACAGAGCACTTGCTATGTTCTCGTACTGAAATATCAGTGTCACATGCCTTGTGTCTTTTCATAGCACAGAAAGTCCCCACTGTAGAATCAAAACCCAGATGGATCATTTTATAATGATTAGGCATCACTGTTTAAATGTAGACACCATGAATCACTCTGCAACAGCTGTCAGCAATTTGCCTTGGAAATAAAAGCAATCATCTACCAAGTTTAAAGAGCTACTTTATGGGAAAGGGATAGGAAGCATGTGTTCCATAAAAACAGAAAGACACAAAAATGCAGAAAAGAAAAATGATTTAGTTTTGACAAAGTATTCTGTAGTAGTTATAGACTATTATAATTTAGATAATCTGGAATCCTGTGGTCCAACCACAGGGACAGTGCTGAATATTGATATTATCTAAATGTGATTAACACCACTGAGGTATCCATGTATTTTATTATCAGAAATAAAAGTGCATTAGTATTAACTACTTGGGAAAAATATTGGTTTGTCTTTTAACAATAAATACCCTATAGTTAAAAATAAGTTTCTTTTGTTTTGAGCCTAGATTTGTATGTGTAAAGAATTTTCCTGCTATACATGAGAAAATAAGAGTGATCTTACTGTACTAAATTTTCTGTAAGAAAAATGCAATAAGCATACAGGAAGAAATAAAACTGGTAGACAAAAATTGAAAAATCCTACTGTTTACATTGGTAACCATTATATTAGCAATGCTGTAAAACTATTATGGAAAGATTTAGCTATTTCTGTTAAGAGCCCTTTTTGTGCACATGATTAAAACTGCTGCCATTTTGAGTCTAACACAGTGTCTCATAACTCACGTTCCCTTCAAAGGCTCAGAAGCAGAAGTACACATACATGCCCAGAAAGACATGATCAGAATCTACCTAAGACAGTAAAATCCTTTAACTCAGCAATGTGATCCCAGCATCAGTGCCACAGCTAGCACACTCCTGATGGGTAAGTGAGGCAACTGTTTTTATCATTTCTATACCAGCCTAGAGTTGCCTTTATCCAAAAGTCAGGAAAACAGGTCTCTTCCAAAGTGTTCTTCAGCAGAAGATATTTTCCTATCACACTTCTCCTTTCCCAGGTTATCAGGTTAGTGCAAAGGCTGGATTGTAAAGAATGAAAAAATTCACAGGGGCACATATCTAAAACACAGGAGGAAATATAATTCTGTATCTCTCTTAGCTGGACATTCATTTGGGAATTTCAGGAACAGAAACATAATTTTCTGCCCCTGTAATGCCTTTTTTTATGTATGTTATCCTCTGATGAAAATGCAAACACTGCTGTGAGATTTGGATACTTCATCTTACCACACTACATTACAGGAAAACAGGAGGGACAATATCACAGGAGTCCACTGTCCAAGACCATAGGTGCAGTCTGAGCACTCACATCAGCCACTCCAGTAGCTGTGATACTTGCTAAGCTATTTCACTGATCCCTGAAATATCCCAGTGTACTCCTAAAGTCATAACATGAAACATCAAGCTTACCTTTTCTCAAGGAAAGAGTAACTGAATGAAAGTATTGACCTTCTGATAAGGCCCACCTATGGCATAGAACTGTGGTAAGGCTGTACTTATCTGACTTTTGATGAAGAGAAATCACATCCATTTTCAAAACCCTGCTGTGATAATTTAGGCTCAAAATATCTGGCCCCATTATGAATACAACATTTTTCCATGGCTATATATTTTTGTGGACATTTTTATTATCTGTGAATGTGATGTTTAATGCAAAAGGAAAAAAAGGAGAGGAACAATGTATTCTGCAAGACTAATGGACAGCTAAACATAATTCATTAGGTGAGACGGGCAGTGTATAGAACAATAAGTTAAATCATGCAGCAATGACCTTGGAATGAGCAGCTTTTCTGAGCTAATGTGCTGAATTTTGAATTTCCTTTGTGAAGGGGTCCTTTTTTATAACGCAATAAACACTCTAGAGGGGAATTCATATAATCAAATGCAGATGACGGCATTAAATTACACATAAGATAGTTGTCTCACAGCAAAGAGAGAAAAACAGCCACTTTAAAGGCACAATTGATTCACATATCTGAAAGAAGGCAGACCTAAACCCACCTATTTCTCAGCATTCCTTATTAAAGAAGAAAGAGCTGATCAGTTCAATATGCAGGCATCTCTATTATACCGGTATTGGATGGAATTAATTCCATCCAGAAGGACTAAGAAATTCTGGTCTTTATAGTTAGCTTCAGGCATCCAGTTTAAATCTCATCTAGGGATTTAATTTTAGAACTGGGGGATGAGGAACATACCAGATATAATAACAAGGCTTACCTCCTACCTCTTTCTCTAAAAATACACAGTTTGCCTCCCATTTGCAATATACCTCAAAATGAGCTGACTACTGAATCATTTAAGGTAAATAGTTTTTCTAAGGAATTTCTTCATTTTGGGTTCTTTTCAATCATGAAGAACATTTTTATCCATCTTACAAAATCTTCCTCAAAAGAATACGAGGAAAACCTGTGAATCTATATCAGGTTGCAATTTTTTTTTCTTTTAAGGAAATACTAGAAAATATTAGGGAACACTAATTTGTCCACTTCCTCTCTTAGAGCATTACTCTCAACTTATTTAGCATCTGGCTAAACTTACTTGGCTGGCAGCAAAAGTGTGTCTAGGGAAGTAAACATCAGGCCTGCAGTGCTTGGGAATTGCGCATATCTCTCCATAGTCTTCTAGCAGTGCTCACTTTGGTTTTGTATTTTAGAAACCAGCCAGACCTGAAGTAGCAGAATAGTGTGTCAGTAAACACAGGTGTTCAGCTGGGACCCTGTGTTCTGGGGTTGTGTTGCTGCTACAAAACAACTTAAAATGCATGAGGCATAGTTTTTAAACAGTAAACATCAAATAAGTTCTGAAACTATGAAAAATGAAGCTTTCAGAATTCAAGATATTATTCATCTGTCAAAACCATAGAAGCAGCTTTATATCCATTCTTTTCGTCTAAGAATAAAGTGCCATGCTACCCACCAAGTATAAGGCATAATGCAATATTTGCTGTAGTTCAGATGCAACAAAAGAAAAAACTCTGAACAATTTGAATCAAAAGTACCTTTCTGTAAATGAAGAAGAAAAAGAGCAACTTTGGCATACTACTTTATGCCCTGTTCATAGTTATTTTAATTAAGCTTATTGGCTCATGCCTTTTCCAAGAAATATATATTATTACTTATATGATTTTTTTACATTAGCTTTTATTGCACTGAATCTTTTTATGTCAATCAACATCAGTACTAAAACATCTTTGACATGTCTGAGTCTGCTGAGAACTAGTGACAAAATGCAACACAAGCCTCAAGTCTTTGCCAAGACACAATGGCGTGAAAACAGTAGGCTGAGGACAAGACTGCTGAATTCCTTTGCCAGCATCCTTGCTGGTTTCCTCTTCAGTCTCCATCAAGCTAATATTTTCTTCTGACTTTTCTATTTTGAAGCTTTGAGATAATAATCATTAGGTCATTAGGTCATCTTAATAAAGACCATATACAGAAAACAAACTAAGGAAATGCAGGTCATTTTAATAAAACAGAAATAGAAGCATATATCTAGAATAAGTTTCTTATTCATCATATCTGCTAAAAAACCCTATAATGACAGAAAACAAAAAAACCTGTAACAACTTTCACTGAAATATGAAAAGTAATACATTTGCTGTTATAAAATCATTGAGAGACTTCAACCTCTGGGTCCTTAACATGGATTAAACCATGTTATTAAACAATAGACAATAATGAAAACAACTTGCTTGATTTCCAGTGCCTACTAATTAAAATCCTCTTACGAATTCCAAATTTTTGTTTTCCTCATACTGTACAATTTCTTCTTCTCCATGAAGGCACCACGACTAAAATTCCACAGCTTCAGAGATAATGAGAGCACAATTAAAATTGCACATTTCCTGCAAACAACCATTTGCAAAGGCATTTAGTTGCAGTTCTAAAGTTAATAATTTACTGTCTCCATTAATTATAAAAAGGTAAAGTTTTGCTACAAATGTCTGTCTTCAGAAGATCTGAGGAAGACAAGCTTTGGATGTGTTATATAAAAGTATGTAAGAGCAGTGTTACATCATTAAAGGGAAAGCTGCCTTTAAAACTGGAATTCATCAATATTCACCCTTTTAAGACATTTGACTAGTACATAAGTGCCCTTGAAATAAGTTATGAATCTTCTGTGTAGGATGCATAACAAGTCATGGTCAATTAATACACAACAGAGCTCATAATCATGAAGATTACTGCCTAATCTGGAGAAAACATAGTCAAGGGCATTACTGCCTAGTTTAGCTTCACAGTCAAATTGATAACTTCAGGACCTCCAGTACTCAGAAACCATAGCAATGAGCACTCTGGAAACACACACAAATCTCTAATAAACAGCGATGCTCTAGAATGGTGTTTAAAGACCTGTATAACTTCTATAAAATAAATATTAGAGCCATAAGTGGCATTTCATAACCTTGCTAACACAAAATTACATGGTCCAGAACATTTCCCCTACAGCTATTTCTCAATAGAGAGCTGTCACACAAGACAAAGAGTTTAACTCTGGGTTTCCGCAGAGGCACTGCCTAAGAAAAGTGTCCAGGTCCTCACTGGAACAGGCCACTGCATGACTCAGACCAGACAACCATTGGAAATACTCTTACAGCTCTTCAGAGCTGCGGATTAAGCAAGCACCATGCATTGCACCACTCTTCAGTAAACCCACTTTGATCAGCTCAACCAGAGAAAAGACAACAGTGGCGTGATAAAGAGGATAATCTTAAAATAGGAAGAAAATATGGGGCAACATTTTTTTCAATTTAGACTGTGTAAGAGTGCATTGATTTTAATGTGTACACTTAATTTCTGTAGAGGTCCTGAACATCATTAAAGCTCTTCTCATTAATATCCACTCTAATTTTTGTGGATTGTTTTTCACAGCAAAGATGGCCTAGCCACCCTGCTCCGCCCACAAAAAAAGTCAGATGAAAAACTTTGGTACCAAATTGTAATTGATTGTTTTTTCTAAGTTAGAAATGAGTTTTCCATATGTCCTGAAGCAGATGAAAATAAATGAATAATAAATAAGAATGTTTTATACTTGCAGTATTTGGAGCCTTTAATCTGAGGATTTTAATAGGGCTCTGAAAAGTATTTCCTAATTAACCTTCACTTTATTATAACAAGACAAATCCTTATAACTTTTCTTTTAGCTTAGATGAAAAACAAGAGGAAAAAAAGGAAAGAAATTGTGTGATTTTTTTTCTGTTTTGTGCCCCCATGCTAGCTCATAATCAATAATGCAAAACATTTCTTTAAGATATAACACCTCATTGTCATTCTTCACACACATGTCACAGTGAAACAATGTTCTAAATTCTAGTTAACTCTCCCATCTGGAGGCAAGGGTCAAACTCAAAATACTAGTGGTAGTCCTGTTAGCAAAGCAGTGAGGAGCCAATATAAGTAGTGGGTAAACTGCCTCTCCCTGTTGAACCTCAAGACTCCAAGCTACAGAAATATGAATAATGCCTCTTCAGACAACCATCCAGAAGAAAAGATGCTGAGGTCAGTATGTTCTTGTTCCCAAGGAAATCATCAGTGCTGCCATCACAGGACTGAGGGTTCTGCATGGCTCAATGGCAGGTACATTTCACATTAAGACACGTGAAAAGTGACCTGACCCTTTCAGGCTCAGAAGGAAATTCCCTGCCCTAAAAGAAGGACAAGTAGGTAAACCTGATTCCTCACCTTCCCCAGCATATTAGGGATCAAGCAAAGCAAAAAGATCTGCCAGCAAATAATTCTACTCAAGTTGGTGCCTTGTTTGGAATGCTGCAAAACTGTTTTTTCCAGCAAAAAGACTACTCCAGGAAAAAACCCAAACTAAAAGCACCAAAAAAACCTCAACAAAAACAATCACCACCACCCCCATCCTTGCAGCCTGACTCAGCTATTCTGTGCTGTTGATCCAATCCCTTTGCTGCACTTTTACTTTTCAGTGTAACTTCTCTCACTCAAGGCAGGCTGAATTGACAGAAATGAACTCGAATTCTGATGGTGCAGCATTCATGTCAGTCACATTCAATAGATATTGATTCCTTCCTCTCCCTTTTCCATGAATTGCTGAAGTAGGGGTCAAGAAAAGAATAAAGGAATTCTGGAGATTATCAGTGATAAAGCTCTTCTTTGTCAGGAACAGAAAAGGGGAAAGTCATCTTGATCACTGAAAATGCTGACTGAAAATTTCTATATCAGGTCTCACACTGATGACAGCGAAAAGTAGGAAACAACCTGGGTTTTCACGTACCCTGTCATCAGAGAGTAAATAATGAAGTTAAATGCTTGAGTTTCAAAAATTATTACAGGGAACAGTAAAGGGAATTTCATAAAAACAAAGCATAACATATATGAAAATCTGAAAAAACCTATAAGGTTTAATTCATAAAATCAAAACTGTAATCAGAACAACATGTAGCTATGTATTCAAAATGTACATGCACATGACACATAAAAATATATCTCTGACTCTAAACTAAAAATAAAATGTAATGGAAGAAGTAGTAATCATCCTATTTATTTAAAAATTTACTTAGAGCACAATACTAAGCTTGTTAAAATTTTGCATTTGTTTATCAGAAATAGTTGTGTTGAATGCTGAGAAATTAAGACTGACAGATCCAAAACCAGATATTATTATATCATTCCAAGCATTACCCTACAAAACTCAAATATTTTTTGCAATTTATTTACTAATCTGTTGCATGTTTTTATTTGCTTAGAATATTAGCTACCTGAAGATAGATCATCATATTACAAGATCTGAAATTATATCCAAATGTTGTTTTTAAATCTGAAGCCTAAACAATCACCTAGCTACAAAATTTGTTCCTCAGTTTAAGGTTCAACACTGTACTTGCCAGTACATGCATGGTGGTTATCAAGTTGGGTGTTTCCCTATAGAAATTATTCTAACTCAGATACCTTTGCCTTCTAACACAGAATCCTAGAATCATTTATGTGGGAAAAGACCCTGAAGACAATTGAGTCCAATGACAAACCTATCACTGTTATTCCTAGCTATTTCCCTAAGTGCCACACATACACATCTTTTAAACATCTCCAGGGATAGTGATGCAACCACTTCCCTGGGAAGTCTCTTCCAAGGCTTGACCACTATCTTGATGAACAAATTTTTCCTGATATCCAACCTAAACCTGCCCTGGTACAACTTGAGGCCATTTCCTCTTGTCCTTCCACTTTCTACTTGGAAGAAGAGACAGATCCCCTCCTGGCTAACGCTTCCTTTCAGACAGTTGTAGAGAGTGATAAGATTCTCCCTGAGCCTCCTTTTCTCCAGGCTAAAACGCCCAGCTACCTCATTCAGTCCTTATCAGACTCTTTGTGCTCCAGACCCTTCACCAGCTCTGCTGCTCTTCTCTGGACTTACTCCGGCACCTCAGTGTCTTTCTTGTAGGGAAGGGGCCAAAACTGAGCACAGGGTTCCAGGTGCAGCCTCACCAGTGCCGAGTACTGTCCCAGACCTGCTGGCCACACTATTGCTGACACAGGTCAGGATGTCACTGGCCTTCCTGGCCACCCGGACACACTAATGTTCAGCTGCTGTCAACCAGCACCTTCAGGTCCTTTCCACAGGGCAGTTTTCAGCTACTGTGTCCCCAGCCTGTAGCACTGCAGGGGGTTGTTGTAACCAAAGCGGAAGATCCAACACTTTGCATTGTTGGAATTCATACAGCTGGCCTCAGCCCATCTTGCACTCTCTCCATCTTCTCCTGCCATTATGAGTGAGGTAGTTTTCTGTTAACTTCAGCTGTGGCCCCTTAACACTTAGGGAAGGGATTGTTACACTGATCACATAAACCCAGCCCACTTAGGAAATAAGACCACAAAAACAAGGCTACAAAACAAAACAGGCTAGGAAAACCAGAACACATAGAGCCAAAGAAGATAATTCAAGGCAACTGGATTATCAATATAAATGTACTCTGAAGGCAGATTCACAGCTAGCTACTACTGCGTAGCATGACTGTACCAAAGCAAGATGTCATTAAGGCACCCTCATTAATAGTGCCTGCCAAGGAGAGGCAGAGTGCAGCTCATCAGAACTCTGACTCCTATCTTTTGCTACAAGTGCCTCAACACCTGCTGTGACTCAGGAGCCCATGCAGCCCAGGAGCAGGCTGTTTCAAAAGCATTTGGCACTTCACTGTGCTGCCTCCCACCTGATCTAGCTCAGCTTTGCTTGTGACTCATTTAGCCTGCTAATCTCAGGACAGTCAGGCTCCATCTCATGCATTCCTGTTACTCTGGTGCTAGTTAACTTATGATGGATTCTAGTGTATTATGAGATATTGCTGATTGGGTCATATCAGCTTATTTTCCTAACCACCTTCACATGTCAATTCTGCAGAGAAAGGTGTTTACATTTCCATTATTCCACCTGTTCTGTATCTTGTGTTGAAATAAGCCAGTCAACTTTGAACTGACTTGCCTCCCAGACCACTGGAAGTATGCAGTTTAGCAGAGAGGGTTTAACCCCCCCTTTAGATCCTTATCACCTCTGGATCATGTCTACTTTTTTAAGATGTTCATATAAAAACATATATATATCTTATGACATTGTCCAAATTTTTTCCCATGCTACACTTTAGAATTGCTGTGTGCTGTAGTTTTATATATTAGCCAGTCTGTTTTCCTACATGACGCTGAAATGAGGAAACCTTGGGACAAAAAGATTCAGAGTATAAGGCCTTCCATCAATACTGGATATGTAATCTGTTGCCTCTTTCCTGTCTGTAAACTTTGCTACTATTTCTTAAGTGGCAGAAGTTCATACCATTGGCACTTCTTTTTTCAGCATGATTCTCTACAAACATTCGCAATCCTGCATAGACTGTCCTATTATCCTGAAGTAACAGTGACAAGTAGACATGTCTGCTCTAGTAAGGTGTAATGCCACAACCCAATACATACATTCTTCCATTCAGTGTGGATTATCAAGGCAGGACACACTCATTAAAAGCTGACCAGAATTACCTCACACATCAAGTTGGCTAATGATATGTGGGGACTAACCTTGAGAGTATCTGCTCTGATCGGTTTAAGCCTTGCTTAACATCACATGCAAAATACTAAAAGAATGTGTAAAATACATTTTCAAGTAACAGACTGGAAGAAACAAATGGATTCCTTTGGGGAGTGCCTTTAGTCTCAGAATTTCCAAAATGTCTAAAAGCATTGTATGTTGAATTGAAAATTACCATTTCGGTTTCTACCATTCAATATTTTTGCTTTCTTTGCTAGAATTTACTTTCAAGAGTTATACTGCAGATAACAGTCAGACTACATAGTTCATTGTTACAACCAGTAATAACAGATGTTGCACAAGCTGATTTTCTTCTTACTCATCACAAACAAAAACAAAACATAAAACAACAACCAAACCCCACACAAAACCCCCAAAACCAAACCAAACAAAACAAACAAACAAACAACAAAAAAACCTCTCCAACCAACCAAAAGTAGTGTGCTTCACACTATCAAAACAGTGTGCTTTTACTTACAGATATGTACTTGGAGTGTGCAAACATAGACTGCATTATTCTTCAGATATACTCTTTGGACTGCTCTGATAAGGGCTAGACAATTATACCTGTCCATGTCTCTTAAAAACCACAAAGGTTGGTCTGATTTAAGGCTATTAATTTGTTCATACAGCTAGAGTATGGAATAAATCATCAGAATAATAAGAACACTTCAAAGAACAAGGAACAACCTTTATTACCTCGGAGCTGACTACCTCCCCCCTATATAGAACTCAGATCAAATCTAGATACATTCATACAATATTTTTAATTTTGTTCCTTTCTTCAACAAGGAATAGCACAGATATTTAGGATCTAGAATATAATCTTTTCTGAATAATGATGTGGCAAAACATACAGCCTTCTTTGAGGTCATATTAAGGAGATTTGTGAGAATGGTGTCACTTTGGTTTTTTACACCATTCTGGAATATCAGTTAACAACAGAAAATAAAATTTCCAAATGGTTGAAAATATTCATACTATAAATGCATATTTTTTACATGACACATATGAATCCAAACCATCTTTTATTTTGGACTTGTAAGTAGTTACAGAACACTTGTCAGAGAAAGAGCAACTTAATCTTAAGTATATTGAGTTTCATTCCTCATTTTGAGCTTAAGCATTTTGAGATGTTTGCTTCCAAACTAATTACTAGCTTTCTACCTTAAAACATCAGAAGCAAAATTTTAACTACCATAATAATAGCTAAATACTTTACCAGGTGAGGTTGCAACTAAACATTTTCAGAACATGCTGCCACTATTCTTCCATTGAAACAAACTATTTTGAAAGATAAACTGCTCCCTAATCAATCAAATTCCTCTTGTTAATTAGAACTAGGGTTTTAACAGATGTCCACATGTTCCTGGCAGGCACTTCACAATCTATAGTTTAAAGCATTTTGCTCAATTAATTAATTGTCTTTTTCATGTTTATAACATGAAATACGACCTTAAAGACCACAGGGAAATGATAATTAAATGAAGAATACAATTATTAATCTCTGTTGTATTGGTTATTTGCAAGAATGCAATCTCATCCCAACAGGGTTAGATGAAATCATAAAACACTTGTCTGCACTTTTAGCCTTGATGAGATTGTGATATTTATGTTCTCTTGTAACATAAACTTCTCTTAGCTGATCATGAACAACCAACCGAGAAAATATGTTTTGGACTTACACAACAGGTATTGAAGTAATATAGCAGAAGGTTGTGTGGAAAACAAAAAAGAGACATTATGTTATTTATGATCTCCCTCACGGCTGGCCAACTTTCATCTCTTATTGGAACACCTATTAGTATGTTTTCTCCTGAGGACACTTCTCTTAAATGACTCCTCTCTTAATATCTGTTCTCTCTGCTTCAAAATGTCAAGTTTACACTATTTTTTTCCCTTTTATGTCACATTAATTCATTCTTCAAAATAAAATTTAAAAAAAGAAAGAAAAGTGGTAACAGAAAACACTTTAAAATCTTATTTGTACTTGTGTTGAATACAGACACTTTGTGAACTCCTAGTGCATTTTTACACAATAGATGTGTGGCATAGAAAGCAAAGAAAATATCTGCCTATGTTGACAGTGAAATAACAAGGCCTTTCTTTTAGTTTTTATGCTTCCAGATCCAGTCATCCTCTTAGAATGGCTCAGTCTGTTCCTAATTTTCCAGATCCATTGACATCCACTGTACCATCCTGACACCACAAAAGTTTTTAAATGAGGGTGAATATAACTTAAAACAGATTTTTTTTTATATTGTGTAAGAATGGAAACAAGAAGCTGAACCTTGCTTTCCAGTGACAGCTCCCATACTCTTCACACATGGCGAAGGTAACAAGCAGCACATCTGAACATTTTGAAACAGGTGTTAAACATTTCTCAGGAATAACTGCTGGTAAGAGTGCAACATGCCCAAAGTAAGCACTGTCAGGTTTGGGTAAATATTTTAATATTCAATATGGATTTTGTTTGTGTGCTTTCCCTCTACTAGTGTATCCAGTCTTACTAGCCACTTTTTTGTTCAACTTTACTTCTTCTAAATGATCTGCCATCTCTGCTGTATACTGCCCAATTATTAAATCATTTATTATATGTCTTTCTGTCTTACAGAGAATACTCACATTTTCAGAACTAATTAGTTTGAATCCCATCTCTGCAGTTTAAGAATACCAGTTTGCTGCTGTTTGAAATAAATGAGTAATGCATCAAATTTATTTTACAGTACTTGGAAATGTATATTTGCTGCTCCACAAAAGACTGGGAAAAGTCAAGCCTCATGCAAAAATATTCCCAACACAATTTCTGCCATACACAACAGATGGTGATAGCCAATGCATTGAGTGGTTGGAGAGCACAGAAATACACTGCAGAAGTAATCACTCAGGTTAGGAAGCACATGTTGGAAAGATATGTTGGTTTTCTTTTGTTTGGGTATTACCTCTAATTTAAGTTAATATCTACATTTATGAAGTCTTTCTAGAGATATTACTAAGCATAGTTAAAGAAAAAAGACCTCAAAATCTGGTCTTGATACTTGTTTTTTGCAGCACTTACAATACAAGAAGACTAAGCCCAGGGTTTATAATTAATATATATGAATAATAATATTTTACATATAAAATAATCATTAAAATATTAAACAAACTACCTAACATATATACTACCACTGAACACAAGGTTTGAAGTGTGAATAGCCAACCTACTAGTCATGAAAATAACAGGCAACATAACAATAATTTTTAAAATTTTATAATGCTGAAGTGTTTACAGTGTGTTGCACAATATATACATAGTGCCACAGTGACAAAATTTGTAACAGCCAGAACAATTACCACAGTATTAGCAAATGGTGGAGAACACTGGAGAGACTCCTCATGCCTGAATTGCAGTAGAAAGTACAGCCAAGAAATGCCTTTAAATTACTTATCCAGTGAACAGCTGGGCAAGAAGCTGTAAAACTTTTAAATGCATGTGTGCACCTGGACAATGTGTCTAGACTCACTCTCCAAATGTGGGAAGTCCCTTCACACTTCCACTGATTTCACATGAACAGGAGGCTCTCAGCCCCTGAGGAGCTGGATTGCCATTGCCACGACTGAGCTCATGCATACAAATTAACAATGAGCATTTGGACCTGCCTAAAGTGGTTTAATTGGATTTAATGGGACACCTCATATGCATCTGAGGATTTGGGTCTAATTCAGTAAATAAAGATTGATTTCCAAGCAAAATTATCATGCTAGAAGTAAGAAACCTGCCATAGAATAGGTTTATCTAAACCAATATGAGGCCTACAACAAAAGAGCAGTTGGCCATGAAGCACTGGGACAACTGGTTCCCATTCTAAAACACGAATGTAAGGCTGTTCCTTGGATAAAGCAATGCTTGCTCCTCTTTTTTTAACTGACAAAATAAAATATAGTATTAAGGATTAAAAAATCACTTATATTGATTAAACAATTGTGGCAATTCTTAGCTATTGTTATTAATTTACTTCATAAATTTCAGTACCATTCTGCTGAGTCACACAAATGGAAAACCTGGCCAACTGGACGGATATATGGCTCGATTAGTATACTGAGACAAAACATCCTGTTATGTTTCTGCAACATAGCTTAGCTTATTGATTTGTATATGTGGATTGTGCAATTCAGATACAAGAAACAGAGACAGCAGTATTACTTGGGACAGCAAACAGGCACAAGGGGCAGTGGGTAAATGGCCTGAAAGACTAATTATAAGAGAGACATGCCCCAAACTACACCTATGGAAAAGAACATTAATGTCACCTACAGCAGCCTGAAAAAAACATCCTCAGTCATTTTATACCAATTCTACCTTTATTAGATATGCCTATTTTTAAATGGGAAGCCTGGAAAAACAACATCAATACAGAAATATATCCATCAATGAATTAGATTCCACTTGGATACACACAGTCATACATGGTGAACTCCATACACTACTTATGCAAATATACAACTAACAGACTTGTTGTAGTGCATGATCATCCAAAAGGGGAACCTTCATCATCACTGACAATGTACACATGCAGATAGGAAATACTGCTTCTTTTTCTTTGATCAGCCTGTAAAATTTATCCTCATTCCTTTAAAAGGAGTGACAGTTATCTCCTAGGAGGTGGCAGAAACTGCACATTTCTTTGTGAAATGCAGCAGCCTTGGTTACTGCATGCCAAACACGGAGAACACACTTGCATCCTGCAGCTCAACGGTTACTGCATGCCAAACACGGAAAAAGAGAACACACTTGCATCCTGCAGCTCAAAGAGAGCCTGAATGATTTCTAAGAGCAGCAAAGGGCTGTGAGCAGAGCAACAGGAGATACTGACAAGGACCAATAAGCACAGCAGTGAGGAGATGACTGAAAGCAAGGATCATCCTGCAAGGTCACAGGGAGAAGAAGGTCACCGATTTATAAACCTTGTATTTCCATTCTGCTTCATCTGGCCACTTGGAGTTTTCTATTGCTTTTATTAATTATTCCAGTTCATAGTCTAAGATAATCTGGCTTTTTGAACTTCAAAGCCATTTGGATCCTCTTTGGAAAGCTCTGTATGAGGAAAAGGTTCAGGCCCCACTCCCTCAAAGCTCTGGCAGTTTTGGCTCTCTCACAGCTCTCAGTTCTCAATGAAAGCTTAACAGAAATTACACTTTTCTACAAGAAAGATAATGTCTTTTACAAACTATAGAATAGAACCATTGGCAACCAGGACATAAAGGGCTCACTTGAGTATGTCCTGTATCTCCTATGGGTTTGATTTACTCAGCCTTGTGATTCTCCATTCATGTGGCTTCTCTTACAAAAGAAAAGAGGTGCACTACTATCGATGATACAAAAAGTCCAGGCAAAGGAAGCATAGGAAGTGTGTCAGAAGTAAACCAACTGTGAAGCTGGAGTCCAAGCTGGGATAGCTAATAACACACTACCTTTAAATACAGATGCCTGTAACTGTGCCAGCAATCTGTGAAGTTGCACAGCTAGAACTGTACTTTACTGCCTTAGATGCAGCTTTCTGATATGAATTCTCATTTGCAGTATTTGGCCTTTATCCTTACACTTTTCATTTGGAGACAAGTCAAGCTGAAACCATTTGAAGTGTACCCAATAAAAGCTACCATAGCTAGCATTAATCTCCAAACATATTTTTTTTAAAAATCAATTTTCTAAAGAATATTTCTAGGATCAAAGAGTTCAGGTTCCTCATCAGCTTATGGTATAGATTACCATAAATCTTAAGTGAATTGTATTGCTGTGATGCTTGTTTGACACTTCTTCTTACTGTACACCAGTGTAAAATATCCTGCAAATACAAAGCACTGTCTAAGAATGCTGCACATGTGCAATTCTATGCTCTAGGAAGCTGTCAATTTAACACTAACATACTGGCAAGGATAACAGAAAGTAGAGAAGAAAAATATCCTTTCAGAGACAAATTCTCTTGATCTCAGTAAAGAAAATTTCCTGTCAGATAAATGCTATAGAAAACAGAAGACTTGGTCCACTGTTTTAAAGATTATTTATTTGAAAAAAGGGAAATAAAGCAATTTCCTAGTACCAGGGTTTGAGATTTTCAAAGCAGATATAGCTATACTTATTCTGTAAAGGAAGATGCACAGACAAATCCCCCTGCCCAAACTTTAAAAAGGCAAAAAATTTGACTAAAGAAAGATTGTCTATGAAAACTAAAAAGAATATTTGTATAAATGAATATTAAAAACATTCAAACTGTGTAATACTATGAATTGGAAATTGACATATTAGCAGAAAAAATAAAATATTAGGCTGGATGAAGAGTTTTCTGACTTTACTAATATGAAAGTTCTCATTTAAGTTCAAAACTTTGAAGAGTCTTTTCCAAAAATAGTCATGATTTATTCTTCTAGAGTAGCTGCGCAATTTGGGAATAAAATTGATGAAAATTAACTTTTACAGATTTCTGGGATTTTGTTCAGAAACTTAACAGGTATTTAAAATTTTCATACTGGGGATCAACATGAATTTACTCTGCCTCTAATTGTACAGAGACATTTAGAGTAAGGAACACAGCAGCATTCAATTTTGCTCACCTACAAAAAGATT
>NW_005054634.1:0-9447 GCF_000277835.1 Geospiza fortis
GGCCAGCGTGACCCCCTGTACTCGGGGTGTGTCACAGCCCGTGTTCTTTCACTGAGTCTGTTGCAAAAATGGCGCTTTTTGGCTTTACTTGTTTCCCTTGGGGTGGCCTTGGGTCTTGTCTACGTATCCAAGACTCTAAGAAAAATAAATGGAGTAATTGTCGAACATGAACGTCCTTTCTGTCATTAACATTCAGGGATCACTCTGGGCTTTCTGGTCACCATTTCCAGGTTTGGAGGGATGTGTTAATGAGCAGGAGAGAAGATATATCATTGGTGGCAGGACATGTAGAGGGTTTCCCAGTTTCTGAACATACATTTGAAGCACCAAAGGCCAGCTTGGAAATGCGCAGTGAGGAAGTTTCAGGAAAAAACTCTTTGGAAGCAGAAAATTACTTAGACTTTATTTGTTCTTTCACATGATTAAATCTGAGTAGTTTCGCTGTGCAGTGCTTTGTCTCATGGATTTCTCTTATCTTATGGGATCAAGTTCCTATTTCATTTATGCAGAAAACTGTCCCACTCGTGCTTGTTTTTTTTCTCTTTACAAATGCTCTGTTCAAAATTCAGTAGTTTTTTTTCTAAGAGATCGAAGTCCTAGAGGTGAAGGTCTTAGTTTTAAAGTTAGAAAATGAGACCGTGCTGAGCTCTCCTCCTCTTGCTGGCAAGGTGCCCTGACTGCCAAACAGAATATCATATCGGGACTTGAGACATTGGAAAAGCAAATGTAGTGGGGTTTACAGTTGGGTCAAAGTTAAGCTCTTTAAAGGTAGGCACAAGTGCACTCTGCTCTAAACAAAAGAAGTCTTCCCCCTCTCTTTCGCTCTCTCCCTTTTCAGATAAATTTATTGTCTTTTTGGATAACCTCTTTTAAAGGGTACAGCACTGGGTGAACATTTTTTCTTTTTTGACACATAAGCGCTCTGATTACTTTCCAAACCTGGATCATTTAAGTCCGAGATAAGGTAAGCCCAGTTCCTTACAACAATGCCTATCTTTGTTTCTAAATTAAAAGTGCTAAATCTAAATACCTGTTGTTTTTGTCTTCTTTGGCATGATATATTGTTTGTTGCAAATAGCATCGGTGCTGCAGTATTTAAAAAAAGTAGAGTTGTTTTTCACATCTGTCAATGCATGGCAAGTTTTCCACTACGCACTCAGAGCAGAACACAGTGGAAAAGCAAGATGGCTTCTTATTAACATTTGGTGTGCCAGGAAGATTTCACTTGGAATAGGTTCAGGTGTTTTTCCCACTGAGCTTGGACCTAGAGCTGAATCCCCAGGCCACCAAGTTGTTTTGATTTACAGTTGTCTTGCAGGTCTGACTGCGCAAATGAATTAGTAGACACCGTTAGTGTATAATTAGATCTCAGTAAGATTTAGTAAGAACTGCCGATTAATTTTCTCAAGAATAAAGTTCTTTTGGAAAACTCTCAAAACCTGGGAGATATTTTCTCACATCATGTGTGTAGTCTGAGATAGCACAGCAGATATAAATAAAAGCCTCTTTGAACAGTGGACACAGAAGCATAATTAAATAGCACAGCACCAAACATTTGCATATGTTAAGTTTCAGTTTGAAACATGGTGTGTGCAAGGGAATGATTTGTGCATGCATCATGAAAACAATGATGTTATTGCTTCAGAAAATTGTATTAGCTTCAGAAATTGCTGAAATTGCTTTATTTTCCCAGGATTTCAGTGGTATAACACAAACAGCAAAAAGCATTAAATCTACTGGCAGTATATGATGAAAAATGCCTGTTCCCAAGTTTAAGTGCATTCCATAACACACCCACACTTTTCCTACTCAAACTACATCTTCATCCTAGAGGCCACTTGTAGGAGTGCATGATCAAAAAAAAAGCCAAAAAGAAAACCACACACCTGTCACCTCTCTGCACTGATACTTAGGTTTATAGTGTTAGTTTGTGTTCATGCCGTGTCACAAAGCTAAGTAAGGAGTGGCAGTACTGGTATAAAAGCAAACATCTTTCAATATCATGTGGAGGTTGGTTGAAATTTGTCTGTGGAGCAGTGGGCTGTAACCAGCAGATAAGACTGTGTAGATCCAGTCAAAATTGACGTGGTACAAAATGTGAGGTGGGAGGAGAAAACTGAACACCACCTTCAGCCTCCTGGCTTCTCCTACCCCTGGGTACTTATGTATAGGCTAAGGCCTGCCCAGTTTGCATCCAGGTGCCCGAGCCCTCCTTCAGGCCATTTTTTCACCCTAAAATCAGCTGGCAAACTGCAAACACTGTAATTGCAGGGGTAGAGCTGGAGAGATGCTCCTTAGCAGATCTCTAATAGCTAGAGACTCTCTCATAATGAGGGAAGTTTCAGGCCCAACCAAAGCTATATTTGCTGGAGTGTCTTTGTGCTCCCAGCTTGGCATGGAGCAGCCTCTCTGAAGGATGCCAGGACTGGAGCCTTTCCCTGGCTTTCCTATACACTGCAAACAAGAGCACAGTGTTTACTTCACTCTCTGCTGGTCCCTGCAAGGAGAGTTAAACACAGAAAATGCCAAAGCTGCTGAGTTCCACATAAAACAGCAGGGAAAGGATGGGAGGCTGCAGAGGAAGTAGCAGTCGGAAGTGTGATGGCCCAAAGCAGCCCAGATAAAGCTTCCTGAGGTGGAATCACACAGTGACACCCAAGGGCAGGAGCACCCCACCTCTGATTTCCTCCACAAAAAGACATTTTTTGCACTGATGGACTGAGAAATCCCATTAACCCTTTCAGGCTTAGGAATTTTTCTTACTTTTAAGCCTTTGAAAATCTTTGACATGTTTCCTCTCTTTAAAAGATTCAGCTATCTTAATGAATTAATCTTTATGAGCACTGTTGGGGGCTGACTTTACAGCACAGAAATCCAAGTAGGTTTTGGTTTGCTTCTAGAAAATCTGCGTGCTCTGGGCTTCTCTTCCCTTCTTTATTTATAAATCTGGCAGAAAAGACGAGAAAAATCATGCTGAACTGCATGAGCCTTTTAAAGTGGATTCTGTTCTCGTTTATGCAAGTTTTAATGTTCTTTCAGAACTGAACTGGAACTTCAGTCAAACCTTTGCCTTTGGGTCAAATTTTTGACAATGTAACTATTTCTAGTTGGCACCCATTAAAAATATTAGTTTTGAAATGCAAAGAGAAGCAGAGAGAGCAAAATTAATTTGTTTCCTTTCAGACTCTTGCATTTCCTGGCCTGATGTACAAGGTTTAGATACTGAATGGGTCTACCCACCCCAGTTCTTTCTCACTTCAGTGGCACCAAAACAAAAACAGTGGTTTGGGCAGGAAAAGAAGAAAATATTTTGGTGGCTGAATTCTCCAAGGGGGTGTTTAAAAATATTCAGCTTTATTTCTCCTTGACCAAGCATAGTTACAGAATTATCTCCTATAAAGGGAGTTTAATTTTAATTTTTAAAGGATTTTTTCAAGCTATTCTCTTCCCCTCTCCCCCCTATAACAAGGGTTTTGGTCTTTCTAGCTGGAAACATGAGTTACTAATTTGATTTCTCAGACTGATGCTTTCCAAGGATATATGTCATCTGTCATGTCCATTATTTCAGAGTAGTTTACAGAGAATTCAATGAACAAAATATCCATCATTATTTGAGCTTTTATCCTGGATATTTTCTGAACCTCCCACAATAGGATAAGATTAGAATTTTTCTTTTTATCACTTCTGGACAAATTCTTGCGAAATAAATGCTCCTAGATCTGGGTAAGTGCTCAGGGCCATCACAACAATGGAAGGTGCCTCTAAATTTCCCTCTAAACACCTCATCAGATGTTCCAGCAGCTGTCCTGAAATGCCCTGACCATGGAGATAATAGTTTTATCAGAAGAAGGACATGGTTCCATCTGCTTCTCTCAGGCTGATTTACAGAACTGGAAATGGTTCTGTGCTTCCATTTTTCCTCTCAGTGACCACCACACCTGTTACTGAAATGTACATTTCTGGGCAATTTTGCCCCATTGTTCAAGGTTAATGGAAGCACAGGAAAACGAAGTTACTCTGTTGTATGTCCTACTCTTTACCTGTCCAAAGAATTATGATGGCAAAATACTGTTAAAAATTGTGCAACACTGGGCAATGAGAATTTTCAATTGTATAGAAAAAAATAGGTTGGCCAAGTAAATCCACCTGTAAAACACTAGATAAGTTACCTGTCAAATTCAGAATTCTATCTGTCACGTGGTTTTCATGTTCTGTTACATCTATTCCAACGTCTGTGAATGCAGTCTTTGACTACAAAATACCATTAAGGTACACCAGGAGGTTCAGGTTGGATACGAGGGAAATTTTCTTCACTGAAAGGGTGGGAAAGCATCAGAAGGGGCTGCCCAGGGATGTGGTGGAGCCACTTCCCTGGAAGGTAAGAAACCACTGGATGTGGCACTCAGTGCTCTGGTTTAGTTGATGTGGTGCTGTCTGGTCAAAGGTTGGACACAATGATCCTGGAGATCTTTTTCTACCTTAATGATTCTGTGGTAGGTGGTTCTCCTGCTCTCAGTGTTCATTGCTGTTTATTAATGTCCCTTTTGAAATACTGCTGATTTATGAAATTAAATGAAACCACTTACTCTCTTAAGGTACTAAAGTAGACCTAGCCCCTTGTTGGAAAAAGCATCTTTGCTTGGAAAAAGTGTCTTTGGCTGTGGCTGATGTCATCAGCTCTCCCCAAATCACTGTAATTTCAGTGAAAATATGTCTCTAGATTCCTGTAAAGTTTTTGTTCTACATACAGGTATTATTTTCACCAGTTATTCGCCTAACTCAATGGTCATGGTAAAATATTTACACATTTGTCATCACTCAAGTTGAAAGGTCCAACAACACTGTATTTACCACTGTTTTTTACTACCAGAATTTTCTTCTGATGTAACATCTCATCACACCCTTATCACTGTCTGTCCCAGTGTTACCCTGTGGGATAACAGTGGGAGAATATTTAGGAGAAATGGGTTGACAAACCCCTAATGAAGTCTATCTTTGTGGGCATTGATGGAATACCCATTGATGGAGGAAGAATGATGCCCATGGAGACTTATTACAACGATAATAAGGGGAAATAAAACATATTTAACATTGTCTATCCTTTTCAATATTGCTCTGAAGAGACTATTTTCCAAGAAAGGAAAAGATTACACAGAATGAATTTTGCTGTGAAAATTTTGGGCAGGCGCATAATGTATATTTATTTACCATTCACTATTTTCTGGTAATGTCCTGAGGCATTTCTGCGATTGGTCAGTTTTTGCTCCCTTTTTGTGAAGCATCCAGAGAGTTCTGATATTGGAAAAATAATTTGGACGTGATGAGCCACAATTACACCCCATTATGGGCTGTGCTCCATAATGGAGATTAATCTACAGTGGGAGGATGCCTGGTGTGAAGCCATTAGATTCTCTCCACTAGCTGGGAATGGAATTCAAATAAAAATAACAATAACTCTCCTTTCCACCCTCCCCCAGTCCATTTCAGTGCTCATTGGGTTGCTCTCTAGGGATATCTGCATTTCTGTGGGTTTCACTGTGTTAAAAAAGCATTAAATCAGGGGTTTTGATGGTTGCTTATGGAATGGAGTGACAGAAAGGGCAGGTAAAGCAGAAAAAAAGAAGAATTAGGAATATGACAAACAGGTCTCACAGTTCTACATTTGCTTTGCTTTTGCTTGCTTATTTGTTGTTTTGAAAAGTGGATTTTATGCAAAATGAAATTGGGTAGAGGTGAATCCAAGTTTTAAATATTGTGAAGAAAAGAAATTGCATTTCCAGCATTAGCAATCAGAATTTGGTTAATCACACCTTGTGCTGTACCCACTGAAATATGCTCTGCTTCAGTGTATTTGAAAAATGTAGATAAACTACCCTTCAACACCCAGAAATCCCAGTAAGTCTTCAGCTGATGCCATCCTTTTACAAACGAAATAAGGGAATCTAAAAATCCGGTATCAGCAGTATTATTTTGGATATTAAACTTGCAGCTGGGTACAGTCCACTTAACTGCCCTGAAATAATTCAGGCTGCTTCCAAACCTATTTATAAGGCAACTGTTTCAGCTATTAAGTGCAAAAGTTTTTCGTTGCTCATTTCATCTGGAATTATTGGGTTTTATTAAAAAGAAACCCTAAAAATCTACCAAGCCATCCCCTTAAAGCACAGCTCTTCTGCTTTCTTTGGTTTTATAAAAGATTGCTGTCGTAAGAGACACCAGGTTCAAAAAGGCAAAGAGATTGTTTTTCATCAGCATCGTGACAGTTGTTAGGAAAAAGAAAAAAATCCAGAGGAGAGATTTATGGAAAAGAAGAAAAGGCCAATTTTATCAGTGAATTTTGTTTACAGGGTGATAAACAGAGCTGCTATCTGGCCACTGGAATCTCTGCCTGGGTTTGGTAAAGACTGAGCACATTTTCAGTGCTTGCTGCAGATCCTGGAGGGCTGCACGTAAATGGGGTCACGTACACAGGGAGCACTCCTGCTTTTCCCTCAGCCATGGAGCCTGAGGCTGGCACAGAGCTTTGAAGCAAGAAGGCAAACTCCAAGGCTGCAAACTGCATCAGCCCTGGCTCTTTCAGCACACCTCATCTGAAACTGTAACATAATTCCTCTTCCATTGTGGAATACCACACAGCTTTTAAAAATATTAAGAAAATTATGGAAAAAAACCACTCCCTATGTGTAGCACTGAGCTCCTTTTTGATTTTGGTTCTCTGAGGGTTTTCATGCTTCCCAGCAATGGTCTCTTTTCTCTTTCCAGGTTCTATTTAAAGTTGCACTCAAGTTTGTATCTTAGCTGGTTCTCCCACTGTGGCTTTGTTATCTAAGTGCCCTGCACAGCAGCAGAAAAGGCAGCAGTGAGTGATATATTCCTGGTCTGCTCTCTGGATAAGAATAAATGGAAAGCTGCTCAGTGTAGAGAAACTGTTACCTTTCACAGTTTTAATTAAAACATGTTAAATAAGCACAAAATTAACTGGAAAAAGGGGATTTGGAATACACCTTTTTAGGCACCTTCAGAGATTTTAATATAATGTAGCTGTATAAAAGTATTTTGGTGTTTTGCACTTGAAAAGCCTTTGCATCATCAGGCATGGACAGACAACCCAGCAGCAGCAAGGAAATTTAGTGTCAACAGCAGCCACTCCCAGCATTTTCACGCATATTAGGATTGTACTGACTCAGTGCACACTTGGCGTCACTGGTTAAAATCACTCTCTGCTTTATGGTATATATTTTTACTTCCTTTTTCATCTTGTTTTTCCTGGGAATAATGAGAGTTAAGTCTTTGGAATTAGCGTGCAAGTAGTGTTTACAGCGGTGCAAGAAATCCTTAATCCTTATTTTATCCAAGTTCCTTTTCAACCCTGATTACTGTCGCTGTGCCCCTCCAAGCGTCCACTTGGAGTCACCCAGCTCGCTCCGGCACAGCGAGGGCAGGGGACACGCTCGGGAGGGCAGCTAAGGGTCTCGCCTTGCACAGGCGAGACACTGTGTCACGAAGGGGAGAGAAAGGAGCAGGCTACCGCCGGCGGTTCAGTCCAAGTTTACTGAGGGAAGGTAGCAGAGAAACCCGTAACCCAGGGTCGGCAGCAGACCCCGGGGTGGGAGGAAACAGGGGAGGGGATCGCCCATGCGCCAATAGGACTACAGGAGGGCGGGAGGAGCAGGGTACAGACATTCAGGGGAACCAATGAGGATAATTCGGGGGAGGGGCCCCGGTGCCTGAACCTATCACTCGACGACCCAGGTAGAAGTTTCTGGAGGGAGGGGTGGGTTGCCGAGTGACGGACAGGACACCGGGGAGGGGTCGAGGGAAGGACTCAGCACTTTCCAGGGGATAAGGAGTGGAGGCCGTGGGATTGACAAGGAGGGATGGGGTAACAGGGGCAGGACCATTATAAGAGGGAGAAACTAGAACAAACCGAAGTACAAACCATCACAACTGCAACGGTGAAAAACACAATACAACAGTTTACTAAGGTGCCTACCTGATCCTTTCAATTAAAGCTTTTGCGCAGCCTTTTCTTCCCCTCCCATGTAACAAGTCTTGTAAATACAAAAATATGTACATACATACAAAAATTCACCAGAAGAAGCTGTGGAAGAGCCATGGCTGTGGTTGTTTCATGCCCCAAACCTGAGCTCTTGGAACTGGTGCAGCTTTCTTTGCTGGATAGAAAAGGCAGGACACCCCAATACTACTGCAATTTACAGAAGATGAAGGCTGCTGTAGTTGGAGGAGGGTGGGAGTGAACCAGCACCTCGAGACTCTCTTAGTGGAGCACTAAATTGGGGAGTAATTAATGAATATATTCTAGAATTAGCTTCTTATATTTTATAAAACACTCAACACCCGTAAATCCCATTATTTTCTCTTCGGTTACCTCAGGGAACTCCATTAAGTCAAGACACAATGATCTAAACTTCAATAAGCTTGGTAAATGTTTTATCTTCAAAGGAGGAATATCCTAGCATCAATTACCACTTCCATGGCATTCCCTTCTGATGTTGCACCTGATCATGAAAGTGTCACTGAGGAAGCAAGGGAATCAAGAGCTCTCACATTCATATCTGCTTTGTATGAAGTGTGTAAAAAAGTCATCAAGAACTTTTTAATTCCTCTGATATTTATCTTTCTCTTCCTGTGTTCTGTTACTTTTTTAATGGGGTTAACTCATGGTGGTGCTTAGCTTGAGCTGAGATTTGAATTTCAGGATATTCCCAAGTACTGAGAAAAGTCTGTATTTACTAAATTGAAGCTTGAACAGGAAGAATTTTATGAGGTCATTATCCTGAAATCCATCAACAGCAGCGTGCAGTGTGCATTAACAATCTGCAGCGAATTAGGATGTGGGAACTTTTTATAAAATTGCTAAATCAACAAATAAATGTCTTTTGTTTGCTACATTTTTGGTTTTGACAGTGTAACTCTTACTTATTTTTTATCATTTAAGAGCAAATGGCCAAATACTAGACATAATTTTCCCTTGGGTGTACACACACCTTGAGACTGTTCTTCTTCACCCTGCATATGTCCCCCTGCCTTTTTCCGCATAAAATTTATTTTGCAGTGTGTAAGGAATAATAGTCCTTTCTGTTTGCATCTAGAACTGGAACTAAATGCAAAAGCAAGGTTTTAGGTGTTAGTCTTACAGAAAACAGGTGAGTGTGGTGATTAAGAAGTGCCTTTTTTGGGACTTGAAACAAGAGCCCTTTACCTAACACACTAAGAAGTTCCCCAATAGAAGGAATCCAAATCACAGCACTATCCAGTAGAACAAGAAGAACCTTGCAGATACAGGTGTTGAGTATAAAGAGAATTTGCTGCAGGGATTAGGTGATTTTATGTGTTAAGTTGCTGCAGCTGCAATCAATAATTTGCAGAAACCACCAGTGATTATTTTTGTCCTTTATTTTCATTTCTAGCAGGTGCCTCTTTCAG
>NW_005054634.1:9511-20427 GCF_000277835.1 Geospiza fortis
AAAGAGTGAGGTTATAAAAGACACCCAGGTCTTTTAAAATTAAACAGCCATTCCTGAAGCTTAAAATATCCTTGAAGTGTGCATTAAAATTTTATTTAAAAGTAGAGGTTTCTCATCAGAAGCTCCTTTGGTACAATTAGATGGCCAAGCTAATACTGCTAATTATTAATGGTTTTAGATCTGATCAAGAGATTGGATTTGAGATAAGAAAACCAATAGAATTTTGTTAAATATCTGTTTGGTAACCCACAGCATATGGTGGGTGTGTATTTCCCACACCTTATTGTACTTTCCTGATGACAGCACAGAGGAAAAATATCAAGTGAACAAAATAACAAACTCACATCATGCCCCCAAGAAACCCCTCAGCCATGAAAACTTGAAGCCTGGTCTGACAAAGGCGAAGTCCAGGGATATGGAAGAAAATCATAAGATTTCAGGTCATGGGAAATGTCACCTATCTTGACCTTGATTGTAATCATTAATAATTGTTACAAGGCTCATGTTGTTTTTAAGGAATGCAGTAATAAAATTTCAACTCCCTGGAACTGGAATCAAATATTGCATTTAATATGAGAAAGTTCTTTCCTTGGAGATTGTGCTGCTTGCATAGTAAATAGGGCTTGTCATCTCTGGTTTCTGCTCTAAACATGACTGGAATGTTTAATATTGTTACTAAATAGAACATAAAAGTAACTTTCTTCTTAGGAAACAAAAAAAGGAACTTTATAGAATCGTCTTCCATTTTTTAAAGGAAGTAATTTTCTTTTATCTTGTTTCTTTATGTGATCATTATTATGAATATTGTCAATTTTTTACAAGTCCAAGCACCCAAAATGCATTTGAATGGTTGCATATGTCAGCTGAGAGCAGCACTATGGTATGTGACAGCCAGCAGGAACTCTTCCAAACACACGGGCCTTGCTATACCAGGCTTAATCTCAACTCCAATAAATTCTTTTGAGACCTTCAAAATGCCCATGAATGCTGTTTTACTGACCTGGGGTTATATAATTTCTTTTCAATGTCCACCTGTATTGGGTAGTTAGGCTGGTAGATAGGTTTGCAGGATCCTATATAATGAGGGCTCAGAAAATCTGTATGTTCTTTAAGTCCTCCTAGAAATAAAAAGCTTTTACAAAATGATGCATCTCTAATTTATAACTGGATTTGAAATACCCTAGCAGGATGATCAATCTCTTACAGCTTCTACATATGCTTTCTTCACTAGGAGGTAGAGATAGGACTAGTTTTCTGTAGGCAAAATGCACCTGTGAATTTTTCTGTTCCTCATCATCACGTAGCAGATCAGAAGTGATTTTCTGACTTGTGTAATTCTCCAGCTTTTGAGCTAGGTTTTAACTTCCAGTCCCTGCTTGAATTCCAGTTTCCCATGCCATGTGGGAAACATCCCACATGTGTTCACATCCTCTTCCCCAACAGAGTGGAAGACTGGAGGTCAGAGGTCAAAATTCTCTTTATAAGAAATCAGAGGTTTGGATTTGATTTTAGACGCCTTTCCCACCCTAATTCTGTGATTTTTCCGATCTGATTCTATGATTCTATAAGTCATTCAAAAAATGATTTATGAGGAAAAATAAATAGCAAACCAGACTTCTCCAAGGCTGATCCTTCCTGCATCCACGGAAGCCTGTGGAGACAGCTCACCTTCTAAAATAAATGTACCTCTTACTGCCTCTGTCTCACGCTTCATAATCTTCCTTAGACTGTTTCTGAAGGCGGATTCTCTTCTGCTTTTGAGAAATTTCTGACAGATCATTATTGAAAACACTGCTTTCTTTGAGACTGGGATTCCTGCTTCCTAAAGCCCATGGATCTATTCCATATTTCAATAGCAATTTGCTATCCTGTCCAGGGATCTTCTTTTTTTCCTGTCTGTATCATGGTTTTGTTTGGTTGTTTGCTTTGGTTTGTGGCTTTTGGTTTGGTTTGTTTTTTCCATGCCATAGTAAGACAGCACTGTCATTTCTGTAACCTTTATAGATGTTTCCCCTTTATGAATGTTTCCATTTATAAATACCATCTCTGTTGTAGCATAGTGATGTGATTTCAAACTATCCAGGTCACTGCATGATCTCCAGACACTTTAGAGATAAACACGAGGCCCTGAGAACTTCTATTGCAACTCAAAAGCAGCACAGCTGAGTATCAGCACGATCTGAGTGTTGACACAAGGCTTTTTTTTTTCTTTAAATGCTCTGGAATGCACTTCTTGAGGGCTTCTGCAACTGAGTTACTTTAGAGCCTCCCACCTCCACTTTTACTCTTTGATAAAAAATTGGCTGTTGAGCATTTCTGGGGGGAGATGAAATGGAAATGTTGTTATTGATTTATGTGCACTGTCTTCATTTACTTGGCTGTGTTAGATTGAAGAGTTGTTTATTGGTCCCTGGGTTCCATTAATCAGCATTCCTCCTTCTCACACCCGTGGAGGGCCCTGTGCCTACAAAGCCCTTCCTTTAAATTTGTGTAGCTCAGGCGGCCTCAGGAGAATCATAAAACCATCCTGGTTTGTGATTCTCTCCAGAAGGAAGGCCAAAGTACAACTGTCATTTGTGTCTGGGCAATCACAAACCAAATAGTGGCATTTTCTGTATTTTTATGGTGGTACCCATCTATATTTATTTTTCAGTACAGACCTTTAGGAGTGGTATTTGCAAATTCAAGGTTTCTCTAGGAAACAGTAGCACTGACAACATTTTTCCTGTTCCAAATGTCCTGGAAGAGGGGAACCTTTCAAGGAAAAACTAACCATCTGTTGCAAAGCCATGAGCCTATGACATCAGTTTTCAATTACCAATACACAGATTGGCATAAAAATCAGGATTACACCCAATTTTTTTTCCCCAGTTTTTCCCTTACCCTGGTTAAATTGCTCTTCCATTTTGTGGGGGCTCAAGATGCACCTGGCAGAGGAACCTCCTGAGCCTGGTTTGTTCCTGCTTTCAAGCAGCCTGTTCAAGTCAAGGGGCGGTCAGGCTGAGAGATGCATTGCAGAGGAGCCATTTTTGTTTCCAAAATATTTTCAAGGAGTCAAGAGGGAAACTGGGTGGCAAAGAGCTCCTCAAGCTGGAGAAAGATGATTTTAACCTCAGATATATTTGTCATGGCTCATAAAAGTGGGATCAGTGTCGAGAATCTGCTACTGGCAAGGAGAAGGCAAAGAGATGGGATTTTAATTACAAACATATTTATTAATGTGTGTAGGGACATGGTAGGGAGAAAAAGAGTTTTCATTTCTGACACATGTGCATTATTAATCATGAATGATCCCAAGGTTACAAATGGGAATCTGCCTGCAGGCAGAGGGCAAAAGAGATGATTTTTATTAAATATATTGAGCCAATTTCTGTCCTCTGACATAAGCACACAGATTCCCTGGAACTCCATGGGAGGCCTACACTTTGCAAGGCAAAATTTTAATCCCTACTCATTAATCATAATTAAATTTTTAGTCCAAGGATGGGCTGAGGAATATGTGGCTGAGATGGGATAAGGGCCAAGGTAATCTGCATTATTAATATGCAATTCTTAAGGTACCTCATAAGCTGCCTCCTAGTAAGAAATTAGTGTTCAATTTAGTTATTTTCAATCCTGGAAGGGTAATACAAACAGGCTTAACCTAAATTCCAAAGTGTTCTACATCTGCGATTGAAATGCACTTAGAAACCTTAAGTATGTATATTTTAGACATTTCTTGCAGATACAATTATTTTATCATTTCAAGTGAAAGCATTTTTGATGATAGGGATGCAACAAATCTGAGTCATCTATGAGATTTCAGACACAGTAGAAGTTCTTCATAAAATTTCACTAAGGAAATCTCAGGAGATGGTTGTACTAATATTTATATATATTTTGAATATGGTGCTGTTTATGCTCTTTATTACCTTCACAGACTCATAAATTTAAGACAGAAATATTTAGGATAATTTGTTCTGAAAACTGAAACCAGTTTGAAAGTTTGGACATCAGGAAGAATTTCTTTATTGCAAGGAGGGGTTAGGGGTTGCCTGGGGAGGTTTGGAGTCCCCATCCCTGGAGGTGTCCAAGGACAGACTGGGTTTGGCATTTAGTGTGAGGATTGGTCACAGATTGAACTCGATGATCTTGGAGGGCTTTTTCAAGCTGGATGATTCTGTGAAGACCTGGAAAAGAGCTCCTAAGCATTTAAACATATGAATTCATGACTCGCCACATAGAAATGAAACTGGAATTGTTTGATTTATATTGTCTTTAAGGCAAAGCTTTAGATGAGACTGAAATAAACAGTTTAAAAATGGTGGAAGTTTAATTTAATAAACAATATTTTTATTATCATTTATCATTGAAAAATATTGCACATTGCCATGAAGGCACACATCTCCAACCTACCCTGACTCAAATCTGATTGTGTGTCTCATACATTATTAACACCTAAAGAATTATCCCAGAAAGTTTTACTTTGGAAGCAGAAGAATATGCAGGGACACTTCTTGATGTATTTGAATATCAGAAAAGGTGGGTTCTGATCCTGTAAATATTTGTTATTTAACTTCATTTGTGTTATGCTCAGCAAACCCGGTTGTCTAAAGCTGGACAAACTCCTGCCTGAGTGGTGAGCAGGGTCCAAGCAATGCAAAGGCAGAAGCAGAAATGTATAAACTTGAAAATGGAAATAAAATGAAGCTTTGGGAACTACTAATGGCTAAATGAAGCAAGAGGAGACTTTTTAAGGAAGGCGATGATAAAAAAGAAGGGGTTGGAGGAAAGAGGCATTTACTGGGTAAGCACAGAGAGGTCCCTGACCATAACAACATTATAAATCACAAAACTCATCCTTACATTCTGCAGGAAGGTAAAACATTATCATCTAAATGTTGATCATGTTTTTAAATTAAATTTTAAATTTTTTAATCTTGCCACTTCTTCAGGTTTTCATGCTCATATCTTTACCATTCTGTCTAAAAATCATGGTCATACCCTTTCCATCCCAGTAATAAATGATTACATTAAAAACAAGGGACTGGATATAACCAGGAAAAAAAAGTGACTGGGCCAGTTTATTTTTCAAGTAGTTCAGTGCAAAGTGAGTGTGGCTGTGGCAGAGAGAAGCAGTAAAGTTTCTCAACTGAAATCTTCTAAAGAATCCACCCCCATTAGTGCTTCCATTAAAAAATTAGTAAACAGATTGTAAAAAATAAATAGGAATGACAGGTGCATAAGCCTCACAGCTGGTATAATGGGGCAGAGTCATTTTTCCATGCTGTCCCAGAAAATTATGGGATCCTGAAACCAGGGAACCAGGCTGAAATCCTGGTTCCTCTATAGTCAGTTCCAAAGCTCCAAGCATTCTTGTGTTGTGGAGAGTTGTATGAGATCCAGAATTTCCTCAGTGAGCAAAGGCCTTAATTTGGACTATTTTATAAGAATATGAAGCAGCACAGGAGAAATTGGTGGCATTCTTGCAACTCTTCCAATTTAAGGTGGCAGCTTTTATTTTTTACTTGTTTATGCTTGCATTTTTTAATACCACATTTGGAGATGCAATCTTTAATCTATTAGAAATTTTTGTTTTCATCAAAATAAACTGATATTTTTGCAAGGTTTTCTTTTATGCTTCTGACATGTGTTTTCACTTCCTCCTTGAATTTTGACTTCAGCCCTCTGAGCAGGATAAATGATCACCCAGAAAATTCTGATTGTATGAAACTATTCCCTCATGCAGATTGAAAGCAGGCATCCATCCCTTCAGATTTCAAATACAAGCTAGAAATAAATAAACCTATCATTAAGTAGAATTATTTCAAGCTATTTCTACTAAAAGAAGAAAAGCCCTTGGATTAATGAGTCCAAACTCCTAAAGGGCATTTTCTGTGTCTTACATGACCTACTTTTAAAACCACAAATCTTTAAAATGCCAAAATCAGTGACTTTATCTAAATACTTTATAACAAGGCAATGCAAAAGATTAAAATCTCCTCTATTTGCACTTACTTATCCCAATATACAGAATAGACAGAGCATGTAAAAGTATAATTTCTGAAAGCTGTTATTCTTAATCCTTATATGTGGGCTGCTGGAAAATAATTCTGTAAAGCAATTACAATTAATTTTCTGTAATCCTATATGAATACAGCTTTTGGACCCATTATCACAGAATAATCTGATATTTAGAAAAGAAATTGTAATAGCATCACATGCACAGCAGCATCTGTTTTCAGAGCCAGTTTAAGTGAAGTTTTCTCTTCTTCCACCTCTCTGTAAAAAGATAAAATATATCTTCAATTTTGTGGGTAGAGGCTGTGAATAAGAATCTGACTGTTGGTCTGTTTTAAAATAAATGGTTTTCATATTTTCATATTTTGTCAAAAATAAGGATACTTAGGAAATAGCTTTTTTTTTCCCCTGAGCCTTCTATTTAGCTTTCAGCTGTCCTATAATTAAAAATCTACTACCCTCAGAGTATTTCTGTATTCAGAATAAATATGAAAGGCAGAATATGGATAGTAATTAGAATTTTTAACACATTTTTATAGTTTTTTCATTCACTGCATTGGTCTGCATAACAGTATTTGGACTATATTCCACTGGAAAAGGAATGAAAATATTTTGGTTTAAAATTAGATAATTTTTATTTATTGGTATTGTTATGATAAATAAGGCAGGCAAAATTGCATTAAAATGTTTATTTTTTGCTCAGAGAGCAATGTGCAGACAAGATAAGATCAGTGGCCGCAGTAAACATCTTCAGTTGTAGATTATCTGTAAGGTCAATGTAAATTACTGGAACTTAGGAGGACTTAGCACATGAAACATAAAGGGTAAATAACCACGCTTACAATAAAAATATGCAAGGAATTTTTTTTAATGTAATGGTACTTCCTACAGCGCCTTCGAGTTACACGTTACTGACTTGTACTTCAAAAGTGAAAGGAGTTTTTGTTTACTTTTTAAGCTGTTAATTGATTAAATATCCTTCTATTTCCAAGCTAGTTAAGGCAAAAAAAAAACAAACAAAAAAACAAAAGAGAAAAAGCTGTTTTCTGTGGGAACTGAGAATATTAAATTCCAGAGGAAGAAAGGTGAAAGATTAAGAAAGCCATAACTGAGGGCAGTGATTTGCCATGCTTTGCTGGTGCCTGGGAAACCTGATTTTTGCCCTCCAAGCATCTTGAAAGCAGGTGCTGACTCACCACCCTGATATTTGTTAATCACAGCATCCATCACCAAATATTAGGGACCTTATTACAGACTGACACTGGGAGACAATGTTTGCTTTGTTAACTTTGGGGTTTGAAACTTGGCTTTGTATGCATCTAAAAAAATCTCCAAACCAACAACTGGGGGTTTGTTAATTTTTTTTCATGTCCTTGTCTGCCTTAACTGCAGTTTCTGCCACGAATTTTGCAGGTCCAAAGTAGCTTTCATGCTGCCAGTGCAGAGAAATTCACCCTCCAGAGATGCCAATAATGGTGTTTTCCTCTCATAATTTTAATGGAGTAGGAGCAGTCAATTTGCATAAAGTGAAATGCATTCATTTTATCATTTTTGCAATTGTTGCTCTGCTTTTCTGGAGAATTTTTTTTTAAATCTATGAATATATTGGCATATATATATATCTTATTTTGTATGGAGGACTGAGGTTGTTAGGCCACTCCTAATAATTACATCAAAGAAACCTGAGCTATAAAACACAATCTTAAAAAAATAGCTCTTTATACCAGAAAGTTTTAAATCACAAATGATTTGTAATTTATACATACTTTATTTTTATATACAGTAAGTTTTATTATATATACAACCCCTATCAGAGTGTTCTTTTTTGGCACCAAGGAGCAAGACATTTTCCTTCTCCAGTGACATTCCACTTCTTTCCTTCTGTGAGGTTGTAACACTTCTAAACTACTCATCAACTTTTAAAACAAAACTCAGATATGGGACTTTTGCCAAACTCCTCAAAATTTATTAGTTTGCATTTTTCCCAGTATATTTAACTTTTCTTGGTGAAAAACAGACTTGTGGGTGTCAGAATATGTGCAACATTATGCATTATAAACAATCAACTTTTTGACAAAATCAGGGTAATTTTAAAATTTTTTTTTTAGAATAAAGTCGATTTCACACTAGGAAGACTCAATAAGCTGTAGGTTTTGACTTTTTTTTTCCTGGCCTAGTTTCAGTAGGTAAAGGGTGTGGTGCTCTCACTTGAAGTTTCCATTGAGTGTGTCCAGTTCTCTCTGGGATCATAAACTGAAAGTTAAAACTGGATTTATTTGTACTTAGGGATAGAAATTTTGGATCTAAACTGCCTGTATTTGCTGGGGGTTTTTTCCTAAATCTTTACCTAAACCCTTGAAAAAGTCCAGTTTATCCAGCACTTTAAATCTGTTGTTCTTGAATTCCTTTCTTTTCAGTAATGAACTCCTTACTCAATAATTCATCTCCTCTATCCTTCACTTATAATAACTTTAGGAGAGTTCCTAAATCATAATAAAAATTTCATAGAAAAGCAACAAAAGCAATCTCTATGGGATCTTAAAAGAGTTTTTTGGTGCAGTCAAAATTCTTTATTTACAATTTGAATTTTGAAAGCTAATACATAAACAGAGGTAGTTCTCTTTGAAATTTGCACTTGAGTTCCCTTGCTTTTAAACAGATACATTTTTTCTTATAGTTACAGAATGCTTGAATTCCAAATTTTGTCTAAATAGAACTTCATATTCAGGCCTCTCAGTGAAAAACCAAATTCTACATGTTTATTAAGCAAAGTAAATATGTAACCAGCTCATAAATTAAATTCACCTACAACAACAAAAAACTACCTCAAACCCCAATCTTTTTGGCCTTATTAACAACACAGGATTTTTGATGAGGAGGCACCGGGAGAGGCATCAGTAATTTCTAAAAGACATTTTAAAATCAATGAGAAGTGGTAAAAATCAGTGAAGAGCAGAAAGCTGATACTGATCATTCAGAAAACCTCATCTACATGAGACAATCAGGAAGCAGCACAGTCACAGAGGGAGGACATGATAAAGTATTGATATGAATGCAATATTATGTTCATTATTCATTTTGGAAACAAAGCAGTGCTGGGAGATTCTACAAGCACCGTTGCATTTGTTAAAAACAATTACGAGTATTATTTAGTCTTCCTACTCTTCAGTCATCACAGTCAGCCTGTCACTGTCACAGATAGAAATTTCTGATGGCTTCCCTCTACAGAAAAACTCCTCCCCAAAGAACCACAGTTCTCATTCCCACTTAACATCCACTGAAAATTCATCTTTCACTGTGGTTTTATCCGTTTGTCTACAGGTGACAAATGGCAGCTGCCTTGCTCTGAATTTTGTGTTTTCTAGCAATCAATCAAAGAAATTATTTAATGAAACCTCCTTTAAATATTCAAAGTTTTAAAGGTGGCTTAGAATGGTTCCTGAGCCGTATTTTGGAAGCATAGGGCCTCTCTCCCTGACCATGCTCTCTAAGAACTCTCTGTTCCAGGTCAAATGGGAGCTTTTTTCCATTCCTTCAGCATTAATTCCTCCACAGCAACAGCAGTTTCTGAGCCTGCTTTCTCTTTTTAAAGAGAAGCAACTCCAACTGAATTTTGTCCTGAGCCCTAGTGGCCTGACTTAAACACATTCTAGGAACAGCTAGGAGAGCGAAGCCTTTGGAGGAGAAATCCCTGGGCTCTGTAGTTCATCTTTAGACGCATTGGGTTGTGCAGAAGAAGTTTTCCAGCAACTGAGCATAAAACAAATTCTCCTTCCTGTCAAACAAATGTAGTTTTGACCCTGTAAACTTTGACTTAAACTCTGACTGGCCCCAGGTATCATCACAATAAAGTCCATTTGTAAAGAGCATTTTTAGGAGCTTTCTTTATTTACTATTTGAATTTTGAAAGCTAATACAGAAACACTGGTAGTTCTCTTTGAAATTTGCACTTGAGTTCCCTTGCTTTTAAACAGATACGTTTTTTTCTTATAGTTACAGAATGCCCGAATTCCAAATTTTGTCTAAATGGAACTTCATATTCAGCCCTCTCTGTGCAAATGCAAATTCTACATGTTTATTAATTTCAGAAGAACAATTAAGGTGTTCATATTTTTGAATACAATATACATCAAACCCCCTGTTCACTTGAGATGGGAATAAAAAATCAACGTTTTCATACAGATAATAGATATATATACTGTATTTAAAAGCTTGCTAGTAGTTCATCACAAAATCATGTAGAAATTGAGCAAAATGAAAACCTTAAATTCTTCTTTCTTTCTGTGTTGTGGCAAGATATAAACTGTCATTCCATTATATACAGATTTTTTTCCTGCAAGGGAAAAAATAATGATTGTTTCTCTTACTACTGCTGGTGGAATTTACTCAGTGTTTAATTTGTGGTCACAGGAAGACTCTGAAATATGGTGGTGACCTGAACATGCACAGTCTCTCTGCTTTTAATATTTATATTTTTCTTACTATTATATTTTTCATAGGTAAAATACGCATGAATGGCAAATCATACATTTTCTTCCTCGTGTTCCTACAACAAGGAGTTAAAAAAAATCCATAAGAAACTACCAGTGTTCAAACAGAGCTCTCAGCAATTTGGGGGGCTCATGCAGGTTTTGGAAACACCTTTGATTTTTCTTGGTTTTCATAGCCTAATTTTGTTTTTAAATTATTTTATATAATAATGCAAAGATAAATTTTAAATGGGCAAAATATGCTGAATAGGGAGCAAAGCAACACTGCTTCGTTTCCTGTTGTGCAGTTACTTCCATTCATCAGAACTGAACAATCAGTCTAGACAAAACTCCACTTAATTTTAGAGTATTACTGATTTTCTGCTTGGGCCAGAGTATTCACACTGAATTTTGGGACACACTTGTCACATTTGAAGAGAACCTGGC
>NW_005054634.1:20482-23963 GCF_000277835.1 Geospiza fortis
TGGCAGTCTTAGCTACGCTTCACTGCAAGTCATGGGATTTATTCAAGCCAGAACTCAAATTCAAATGCAGAACTTATGAATTTTTATGAAAACAAACTGAGAAAACATCAGAGAAGATCCCAGTGTTGTGGGATGGCACGTCAGAGACAGCAAGTCTCATTATTCATTTCTTCTTTTCTCCTCTCCATTCCACAGTCAGTGCAAACACATCAGGAGACAGCTGCAGTAAATCTTCTCAAGTTTTGTATAATGAAGAGAGTTGATTCAAACTTTTATGTTGGTTGAGGTAGCCATGAAGCTGATTAAAAAAGCCCAAATCAGTCACTAAAAAAATTACTATTTCCATGTCCTAGATATTTCTCCTTTGCCATCTCATTTTTCTTTTTTATCCCTTCTTCCCTTTTCTTTGTTACTATGAAGTAACAGAAGGAAAAAGGACAAGATGAAGATACTCAGATCTAGAAAATCTAGTTATAAAATATTTTTTCAACTGGTTAGTCAGCTTGAACTTTCAATTGTCAAATAATTGTCAAATCTCTTGAAGGGTGGCAAATATAAGGGCATAGACCTTGCAGAATAAGGATATTTTGAAATGGACAACAAGAAAGAATTTCTACTGAGCCTACAGCAGGATGGAGGCATGGGGATAAAAATTGTGAGCTAAATAAAAGAGAATGAAATATAGCTTTCCGTGTCATAATAGAACTGTTCCCCTGTTTCACAAAATTTGTGGATAGATGGCCATAAAGAATAGAGCAACTTGAAATACAGGAGTTGAAAATATGACCCTTTTTCAGTGTTTTTCTTGGTGGCAGTTAAAAAAGGTGTTAAATTTACTGACATTGAGTGGATTTCTCTTCTCAACAGCTTTCTTTGGTTTCTGGGTGTTGAAATAAAATGGCATGAAGGTAAGATTAAGCTAGGTCAGAGAACTTTGTTTTGTTTTTGCAGGCTTTCACCCAGTGAATTTTGGGAGTCTCAGCTTCCTTGGAGAGGTGTATGGATGGCCCACACTGTGACATCTGCTCCTGCAGGAGCCAGCCCTGGGTGTAAGGCCAATCTCAGCTAGGAGGGGAGTTTCCATGCGATAAAATGATTCATTGAGGCTGATACCCCTCTGATATCACAGCCCAGGCCTGATGGCTGTGGTTTTCCAGCAGTTCCAGCTGAAATCCTGCCCTGCGAAGCCCTCTGGGGCCTCCTGGTCTGAACACCATTTTCAGAGCATATTTTGCAGCCAGCAGGTCTTTGTCCCAGGGAGAACTGCCAGTCCAAACACTCCCACACCTTTGCTGACCAGGGAGGAGGCCTTCCAAGGTGCTCTGAAAAGAAGTTATTATGGAGAGGGAGAGCTCTGGGCAGTTTTACAGGGCTCTGCTGGGAATCCCTGCTCAATACCTGGCTGGGAGCTGACACCTGAACTGGGCAGACTGCACACAAATCACTTTGCTGGTGAGCTGGGAGCCTGAACTAATAAAATAAAACAGTCTAGAACTGAAGAGCGGAACTACCTCAGGAATGACACAACCCTTGTGCTTCCCAGCATGCACTGTAAAGAACATTCTCACCTCTCTCTCTGTGAGTTGCCTTTTCAGACCTCAGCAAGCCAAGGTGTGCAGAAGATGCACATTAAAGCATCAGTAGAATGCTATAAGGAGCTGGTTGCTTTTTGGGTGGTATTATACATGTAAGAAACTCACATGGCCACAGATTTGTCAGGAGAAGCAGCACCTGGTTAAGGTTGAAAAAGATCCTTTCCCACAGTCCTACAACTGAAGTTAATCGCTTGGCTTTCACTGATTGCCTTATCTCTATGACACAGTTGTGTGCAGTTAGAGAGTAATTATACCAAAGGTGTTGTAGTGTTCTTGGTATTACAACAGAAAAGATGATAAAAATCTGATCTTAATTGAAAAAAAAATGCACATACCTGCTCAATAACAGGAACTAAATTCTAGATCTTCCATTTTTATCCAGTTACTTATACAATCAGTATCTATGGTGGTCATATCCTTGGTACTTGGAAAATTGATCAGGTACATCCATTGGCACTTTATAACTTCAACTTTCACAAGTTCTCCTTTCATTATTGTTTTCTTCCATGCAATTTTTTTACCCCTTCTCAGGTGAAGAGTCTACCCACATAAGGTGTAATAATTATGATGACACTAAAAGTTAATTGGTAAAATTGATGAAAAGAGAAATTTTTTGCAAACTTTTCAAACTTTTCAAACCTTGGATGAGAAGGCATTATAAAATGTTGACAGAGATCTACCTGTTCTAGGACTCACAGCAAGGTTTTTATTCACCTTTGCTTTAATTTATGGGAAAGGGTGGGAGAGCAGGAAAAGGAAGAAAGCAGATTTGACACCTTGGGTCAATTTTGGTTTCTTCAGGGCTGGCCCAACAAAGCAATAAATGTTGACATTTTCAGTGGGGAAAAAATAGTCTTCTGTGTAAGTGGAAGACAAGTGGGAGGAAATGAAAGCTTTAAAAAAAAAAAGTACTTGGAATACTCTCATGGGACTGAAGGCATTGAAAGAAGCCGTTCAAGTGGCTAAAGATGTGGACTTAGAGGAGCTCCCTTCTGTTTGTGAACTCTTACCTGCTAAAGAAAACAAAATAAAAATTAATATTGACAAAAAAACTGTGTTGCCACATAATAGGCACATCCACAAACAATGTCAGCTTATACAGACCAAAAAGAGTTTGAAGTATAAGGAAGCTACAAATCTGTGGGAAACAACAGATCATCTGAGAGGGATGAGCCTGTTCAGCCCTAGAACAGAGCATTCATTTAATTTTCAGAAAAAAATTATAAAAAATGGGTTTATAAAATTGCATGCATCACCTGTTTATCCCTAGATTTCTAGTCTCATCCTTTATATAGAATATTCGATTTCAAAATGCTTTGGTAGGGAATAGGACACAGCCATTTGTGTCTCTAGGAGTGTCTCCCAGCAGCACACTCAGTTAGGGCTCCTCAGACCTGCTGTGTCACCCCCTCCTCATACCACTGAAATGGCACTACTGGTTCTATGTCACCACTCAGCTGAAATCTTTGCTCAGGAAGCTCTTGCAGCTAACAGCGGTTCAAGCAGGTGCTTGCATCTCTTATTTATTTGTTAATTAAATGTGAGATGACAGCAATAACCTGACAGAAGACATGGCATTAAGCAGTCTCCCCTGTCCAGAGAAGAATGACAGGGCTGAAGTTATGTGAGAAATATCAGACTCCAGAGACCACTTATAAGATCTATTCCTACAGAACATTGATTTCCATTAAGATATTTTTAAAATATGTTTACTGTAGTGCTGGAATGCACAAGATCAGATGAGGTCTGGGGTCAGGAGATGAGAGGTTTGAAGCTTAATCTGACTTTTGGAATTGGTGGTTGTTGATTTCAGGAGAGGCCTCCTCGTGCTGTGCTGCATTTCATGACTCAGCCATCATTTGTAATTTCAATATTTAGCTATTCAT
>NW_005054634.1:24014-44372 GCF_000277835.1 Geospiza fortis
GAGGAGCCACCAGGCATCCCAGTCACTGGTTCTCCAAAGCACAGGAGTCAAATTCCATCACCTGAGATTGGATGGCTTGAGTCAACCTCGTCTTCAGTCAGCAGAAGAATGTCACTGCTTTTAATATTCACTGGAACTGTTCCTTCTCCCACAGTTTGGGCTTTGAAACAAATAAACGCAGTTGGAGCATTGGATTTACTTGAAGCTGTAAAATTGGCCTTAAATACATTTGAGGTTAACCATCTGTTAATGACATTAAATGAAAGATTGAGCAAGTGAAATAAATGTAAGTGATAGCTCTTGGAAGCCTTTCACCTGCCTGTAACCATGACAAGAAAGTGAAAATTCTCAAGACCATTTTTGGTTTCTGCATATGAATTAGTTGGCTTTAACTGAATTCCTTCACAACTTGATTTTAGCATAGCTCCCTGCTTTTACCTTGAGTTTATTAAATTTTTATGTCTCCCATATTCTATGCATTTAGTTTTCCAGTAAATGGCCACAGTGCAGTGGTTTCCCAGCAGTGAGGTAATACTACAGAAATAGTCCAAGCTGACTATGCTTCGAAGTGTTACATTTTTGCCTTTGTTTCTTGCCTTTTTTTTTTCTTATTCCTGCAGAAAATGGTTCCAGACTGTTTAAAGATTTTATAACAGGAAATGTATGCAGAGCTTTGCTGTTTATAAACAGCACTAACTGTGCCACTGATCCAGTGCCTTACTTACTGTGCGCAAAACCACCCTTCAGATTTTTAATACAATCAGCCTGTTTGAATAAGATTTTTTTTCTGATCTTCGTTTTAAGTGAAGGTTTAGATAAAACCTAATTGTTTGAAACTCCCTAATAAGACAAAAGCCAGTGCACTGGCTTTCTGAACAAAAAATGAATCCATTGAGGAGGCTCAAGGCTTTCTTTCTATTTGCAAAGTGGCAGGAAAACACTTGTGGTGATGCTTAGTGCAGGACTCTGTGGAGAAGTTAAGCTGGAGGAATAACATATCTTTAACTTTTTTTTTTTCACTTTATGTTGGACTCTGACTACAGGCCAGCAGTTACCAGCTGTATATATCAATACAATAGAATTATCTCAGTATTTTCAGGAAAAATTAGATTCTCTGCCTGTGTTCATCCATGACCCCTCTTTCTCTAAGAGCCACCTGGCTTCTCTACCTCTTCTACCAGACCCCTTTTTCCTTTAGAAAGGGATTCAGTAAATAGTTAATTTATTTCTGGTATGAAATTGTAAACTGAGTGCTGTTTATTGTGCTGTTCTCTGGGATGGGCAGGGACAGTCCCACCTAATGCCAAGAAAATGCCTTCCTTGGCTCCAGGCTTTATTGGGAGCCACTCTGGAGCCAAGGACATTTTGAGGCCTAGATCCAAGTCTGTATGGAGATGGCAGTGCCTAATATTTTGTGAAAGATGGAAACTTACCAGTTGAATTCAGTTAATAATTATTTAGTGCATACACCTTGTCAGTGTATTAGGCCTCATTTTCATTTTAAAATTACCCCAACAGAAGACAGAGGCAAGCATTGGAAAAATTGCAACTGACCTTAAATTCAATTCCTGAAAAAAAATATTTGTGATGCCACTTACCAGCTTGTGCCCTTTTAATTGTAATTCTGCTTTTCCCAGCCCTTCTCTCATTTTCCAAATGTGTTTGAATCCAAAAAAAATGCCAGATTTCACCAAAATAAAAGAAGTAAAGGATCTCTTTGCTGACTCTGCTGGTAGTGGTACATCAGCTTTCCTGTAGTTTTACTTTTTTTAATTTTGTCTTGAAATTTAGAATAGAAGTGGACTTGTTTAGTTTATATATATATATCTATATATATATATATAATTTTTTTAATGGGGAAACCAAATATATGTAATAAGAAAAGAGCTGACATACAAATCTCGGTATTAGGTGAGTCTCTTTGTGATAAGTGAAAAGACTTTAATAATTGCTTTTCTCCAGTGCTGTGTTTTCTGTGTTAAATTGTTAGATTAAATTTAGGGTATATTTTGAGTATTGTATCATGAAATGGGATGAAGATCTCTGTTTCTCCCTGGGAATCAAACAGCCTTGGTTTTGGTGTGCCTAATCCAAAGCAGAAGTAACAAAAAGGACTTCTGGATTGAGCTTATTTGCTAAACTTCCTTATTTGTGACTGACAATAATTCAGATCTGGAAATCTGATCCTGACTCAGCCATCTGGCTTTTTATTTTAGAAATATAGGTCAGTACAGTTCTAACACAGTGAATCATGCAAGTATTTTTATCTGCAAGAATAATCCATATATACATTACATTTTATTCCCAGCGCTCCTTTCCTGCCTTCTGGGGGTTTTTGGAGGGGAATGTTGTGGTTTTGCATTCCTGTGTTTGAATCTTGTAATCTCCCAACCTGGACTTTTCTGCAAGTATTCCTGTAGGTTTTGTATTCCTGTTGATCAGGTGCACCTGGAAATGCATCCACTGACCGTGTAGGAGTGACCCTGAAGGAGGGAAAACATCCATTACAAAAAAACAACCATTACAAAATCTTAAAATATTTCCTGCCTGTCTTCGAGATAAACACCACATATATTTCAAAAATCTGTTGATGGAATGAAAGTAATGCCACCTCATGCTGAACCCTACTCTCTTTTTCATTGTATATTTAATTTCTCTTAGGGAGTTTCTTACCATTTCAGCAACATTATGTCCCTTTCTGAGGTATCCTGACAGCTGCCCGAAAGGCTGGTTGAAAACCTCATTGTAGAAGGGACACCACTGGTGTGAAGCCAATGTTAACCCCGCAGAACAAGTTGTGGTTTTAATCTTCTGTTTGCATTTCCTTTCCTTCCCCTTTCTGGCTGGAAAGAAAATTAATACAGTAGGTCATGCTCAGTCTGCTTTATTTCCTTTTCTGCCCAATGAGGTTGGAATAGTACTTTTTACTATCTAAATCAATAAGTTCCAAAATAACCTTTTTTTAATTTGGATTTTCCTATTATGTACATGGTATATATTGGGTCATAGGAAATGGTGCATTGTTTTCTTATATATTAAGATGAAAATGGTATAAATATTCTAAGAGGATTTTCAGTTCAGCTCCCTTCATCTTAAATTAGTTTGCACAATTTTTCTTTTTCAGTTGAAAGCAAAATTTGAAGAAAAAGAAAAGTTTTGGAATACAAGAACTCACAAACAATTTAACTTGTAATTTGGTTCTTTTCTGCAGAGTATAGGAGTTATTTGCTTGATTAGTAGAGAGACAGTATTTGTGTTTCATGACGTTTAGAGAACACATGTAGGAGTTCATTTTAACCTTGTTACTGTTTGTGGTTTACTAGGGCAAGCAGAGTCTTTGTTCTGAGAACCAGCAATTCAACTCCACCTTTAGGACACAATAAAAATATCTTTATCCTCAGCTCCAAAAGTTACGTCCCTGTGAATGGGAGCATTTCTTACTCCAGTGTTGGTGATGAGCAGGAACCACCAAAGGAAGAGACAAATCTCCAGCAAATCCACAGACACCCTCTCATGCAAACAGCAGCAACCACAATTAGAAGGGTAAATAACACCTATTAGAGAGTGCACAGTGGTGTGATTTCAACACCCATCTCTGTGTTTAATGTCATGCTGTGACATATGTTCCAATTTCTAAACAACAAGAACACATTCTAGTGCCATACAGAAAAAAGGCAGAGTGGGTTCTCCACTATGGAGCTGCCAGATAAAAGCAATTATGATAAATCACCTGAGAAAAAAAAAGTCCTGGAGTGAACTCCTGGCCCCGGCCTCAGCCAGTGGCAGGACTCCCATTGACGTAAGCAGAGATATTTTAGCTCTGGTTTTGGCCTGCCTGATGGGAGGAGCATCCCCAGATGCAACTTTCATTTGTCATATCAGATGTCCCTTAAAAGCTCTGCAGTGAGTGCTGGGTTCTGTGTGACTCGTTCCACAGAAGATCCCATGTGCATATGGAGCACTCCGAGTTTGCCTCCTACCCAGCAAGGGTTTCCCTTGGGTGAGAGATTTCTTTGCTCCGCGTTTTCTAGAAGAAATACCTGCCTCCACATTCTTTTGTTCACATTCCAGCCCTTTTGCCAAACTCCTGCTTTGTTTGGGATTTGTGTGAGTAGGAGTCCTGAAGGATCTGGGAGCTGCTGCCCCCCACTCCAAGCTCCCACTCACCTTGCTGGGCTCAGGCTCCCATTGCCTGTTCAGGCACACAATGCTCCTCTCTTCCCAGATTTCTGGAAGCACAGGGAGCCAGAGAAAGCAGGCAACTGCCAGCCACAAAAGCAGGTTTTTAAAGGAGTTGTCAAGGCAGTTTATGTAAAAGATTTTGGGAAGATCTTTTGCATGTTTCCTCTTGACTTTTCATTTATAGAACTTCTTTTATGAGCTCCATTTTTCTTGCTACTTATTGCATAGGTTTGTATTTATCTTTATGTCTTAATATAGTTATTTAGTTTTTCTTATTTTTTGGTTTCTGGTTGACCCCTCTCAGCCCAGTGACATATTCAAAGCCCAGGAAACCTTCAAATAAGGAAACTTACTGGAATAAGTCAGAAATAAAACATTTCTATTTTCTTTTGATGTCCAGCTCCTTTAACCTGTCAACTTTAAGAAGAATATTTTTTTTCTAAAAAGCAGAAAGAATTCTTTTTATAGCTACAAGCAAAAATAAAATATTTCCTTACGGAAGTAGGATTATGCACATTGGGACAATGCCTGATTTTAATAAGGACTTCAAAAGGCAATGTGATTATTTTAAATTATGATTTATGCCTTTGATGTCAAAATGAAAGACAATTACATTTTATTTGGCAAAAGCAAACTTTGCAAAGATTTATTTTTACTTTCATTTTATGCCTGTGATAATGCTGTGTTTCTTCACTGAACTGTTTTGGCATGTGGAGGATTTATTCAAACTCTGAGTTGATCTGTTTGGTTCTCATCAATGTAATCATTACATATTACAAGTTGTTATATCCTGATGTCTTTTACAGAAAACAATGAAGCCCCACAGAATTATTTTGTTAGTCCAGTGAGCTCACTTAGCTTTCTTCTCCTTGATCACTAATTCCTGTTAGTTTTGACAATGTTAATGCACTGATTTTTAAATTAAAGTGTTGAAAGATGAAACCTCTGGACCAACGTGTTGCTAAGAACACCAGTTTTTTGGAAAAAGGGAGGACATGTTTTGTATTTCCCAGCTCTTGAACCAGGGGCTCCATTTTTTTATGCATGCAAATCTCCCACACAAGCAATGAATGACCCAGAAGAACGAGGTCAAAACACAGCATTGCTTTAATCAAAAATGTTTGCTAAATAAGGATCAAAACATACCAAAAATACTTTCTATTTTAAGGGGAAAAAACCACCAACAAGCAAACAACAAGCAAACCACTGGAAGTTTTGTAACAGAAAAAAAAATCTTTTCCTACTTTCTTCTAGTTTATTTTCAAATGATAGCTTCACCTTCAGCACTCTCATGTTTCGGCAGCCACAGCATGAAGGGAATCTCCTTCCAAAGGATTCCCATTTCAAAACCGAACATAAAAAGGGATTTTTAGGAGGAAGGCAAGGGTGACCCAGTTAATACAAATCCCTTGGGACAGATTAGAGTTAAGCAACCCTGAAGGGTTGGTTTTTAGAAATATATATAGATATAAATATATATCTGTCTAACTATCTTTATATCTATCTGAATATTTCAGTCTCTGACAACTTCATCTCTCTCCTCTTTGGAGTCTCACAACATGTAGAGAATTTGAAACTTACTTTATTTTATTAGGGAATTGGATTTTTTGTTGTTGTTGGTTTTTCCTTGTTTGTTTGTTTTGGCCGGAAAGAATTCAAATCAGTAAAGGTGCTTCCATTGGTTTGTATCCAGTTTATCTAAGCTTCAAATTATGTCCATGAGCATAAAACATAGGCATAGCGTTATTGTTTAAATTGTGTTATTTTATTCAGTTTAAAAAAATACTTCTAGGAAAAACTTAACATAAAAAGAACTGTACACCAGGAAAATAACTGGCAAGGAGAAAATTATTGCAGGCTGACATTTCAAGAATTTGTGTGAGTTCATAAAAAAAAACAAAACAAAACTGAGTTTTATGAAGATGCCAAATTGTCAAAAAAAAGAAGTGGTTACACTCAAATACTGTTATGTCAGCATTTCCATTTTGTCTTTTTGGGTTTTGTAGGTCATATATAAAGGCTCATTTACCACTAAACTGAGTTTAGGCTCTTTATCACACATAATGAAAAGGAAATGTCTTTGGTTCAGACAGTTTTAAGGCATCCTACCCTAAATATCACTTAAAGTTCAAATGAATCCCAAGGGAAATCTGTTCTGTGGATTTGCAAAACAAGAGTTTACTGATATTTAATGTTTTAGGAGAGATTAATCTCTTATACTGTCAGTCCAGACCCAAATACATCCAGGACTGAAGAGTTTCATTCACAGGCTTCTCAAAAGCATTAGACAGATTGAGTTTTGGATCTGCTTCTTCCCTTGGAATTAATTTCCTGATGTAGATTCTGAGGGGTTTTCCCTTGACCAGCATTCCAACTGATTACTGGCAGCTAAGGCACTGACAGACATGGGTCTTTTTTTATTGGACTTGTGAGCATTTCTGTTTGGAAAATCTGGCATGCTGCCAGAATTGATTTTACTCTCTCTCAGAACATTTGTCGAGTATAATCTGCCAAACAGGTAAATCTGGAGAATTCAAGTCTTCTAGGAATTGAAACATTTTTTTTGGTATGACACAAACCTAGAAGTTTGAACTTGGTGGCTTCCAGCTCTTCATCAGTCTGTGTGACACAGACACCACAACCTGAACTTCCAAAATTCCAGTAAAGGCAGGAGCTTTGCAGCTCCAGACTGGGAGGCCCATCACCTGCAAATTTGGGAATGTTGGGAAAATACCAACCTCTGAGTAGGTTCGTCAGTGTTGGTCTCCAAACAACAGTCTTTTGAGCTCACAGGGAAATTCTCATCCTCCTCCCTGGGTGACTCAAATCCAAACTAGAGAAAGTGTGTTCTTCTTTATCCTAAAAGTTCCCAAAGTCTTTTCCAAGACTATCTCTCCTTTCTACAAAAAAAGAGGAAAATTACCTATATTCAGTAGTACTGGATAAGGCTGCAAAAAATGGAATTGAAGCTGATGGAAATATCTGTGCTGGCAATTCCAGTAAGTCTGAGCAGTATTATTAGGATAGTAATACTTAATTTTTGGAAAAAAGTAATTTTTAAAAGAAATACTTATGTTAAACAGTTTTTCCACCTTCAGCGAGTTTTAATATCCTAAGATAATGAAAATTCATTTAAAATAATCTCTAAAGCAGATTGGTCACTTTATATATTAACCACATCATGCAGCTCCTCTGACAGTGACGCAGTAGCTTCAGTTTTGCACTCATGTAAACTTAAATCTGGATTACTATTATTATTATTAATTTTATTATTATATGTATTGAAAAAGTTTCTAATGGACAACATTAGAGAAAAAGCACAAGGACTGGGCATTTTTGCCATTATACTTTTGGTATCATTTGCAAGTAAAACAGGCGCTTTTTCACATTATATTTAGATATTACCTTTATCTCTAGTGTCTAAATTTCTATAGTCAGCAGATCTCAAATGTGAAAAAAAAATAAAAAATACTGTTTCCTTGTCTGTCAGGAAGACAGAAACCCCAGAAAAATAGCACATTCTTAGAATCACAGTTTTTGTCCCAAAGGCAGCAAATGCCTGCGACACCTCCTTCCAGTCCAGTTGCCAGCTGGGCCCTAGAGAGCCAGGGAAGATGGGATTGACAGAGCCCCAGCTCTTTTCTGCACACAGCAGTTTGGTCCTTTAGAACTGGAGTTATGGACAGCAGTTCTTTCTCCTGGAAAATCTCTCAGGGAAAGGGAACGTGTTCCAAGAGCAACAGGGGTGTGAATTTATGTGGGGGATAACAGGACTGAGAATGATTCCTTTAGGTTTTATTATCAGATGTGTCCATGGAGAGGGAACCACCTCATCAGAATGCTCCTGAATTTTGGCACAGGAGTGGGGAAGTTCCATTCTTTATCCTCTTCTGGATGCCACGTTTCTGATGTGTCTCCCCTCTCCTGTCACTGCTCAGTTCCATTTAGCTCCTCCCAAACAGATCCAAAGCAGTGGCTTAGTGTGAGTAATACCTTACTCTGTAGTAGTATCCCACTAAAATACAGCAGCTAGGGAGGAAAAAATACATAGGGAGATTAATGCCAGGGTTTGTCCAAGAAAATGTCTAAACCACAGAGGAAGAATTAATGCAGCAGTATTTCCATTAATATTGAGGTCAATGTGCCAATTCCACCGTCTACTCAGCATTTACTCTCATTCTCTCCTAGACTTTACTTGCCCCAGCAAACTCTTCTAGAGTGCCAAACCAAGGAGGGTTGCTGGTAATTTTCTCATCTGCTCCTGTTCAGAGGCTGGAAGCCTTTCTATGGAATTACCCCCTCCTTTATTCTTCTTCCAGAGGTAGCCGAGAGTGTTGCCTATGCAAATCTGAGATAAAGCCCTGGACAGAAGAGCATGGTGCTCCAATTCCTGGTAGGAGACATAAGGGAGGTACTGAATAATTGGTTAAAAAGCAATTTGCTAGCTTCAGAATCATCAAAGAATTCTGATTGCAGTGGTGAGGAGAGCAACCAAGTCCATCTGGCTTTCAGAAGAGTGGAAAGTGTCCTTTTATGCCAAAGCTAGTCCATAAATGTCTGGCTCAGATCCCAACTTTGTTGGCTCATTATAAGCACTTTTATTTGACCTTTTTATTAATGTCAGTGTTGTTCCAAGCACACACATGTCTTAGATTCTCAAACAGAAAGAAAATTAAGAGAGATGATTCCATAAAAATTAAATATACAGCAAGTATCAATGTCCTAAATTCCTTGTCAGAAACCAGTGAGAAGAGAGGTCACTTTGTGTATCATCTGTGGATTTTTTCTACTTGGGTGCCAAACTGAAAATGAATAGATTAAAAAAAGGGTTGTGGCCCTTTGAAAGTATTATAAGAAATCCCACTATATGATGTAAATATAAAATCGTACTCTGGGATTATTTATGCTTGTATAATAGCTTGTTTGAACAGGAAGTTTTGTTGTTTCTGGTAGTGCTATATCTGTCTTATGGTCTGTTACTTGACAATAACAAACTTATTGTGTTTCTTGGAAATTATTGTACATAGGGTTCTCTGTCATAAAAATAGGAAAATTAATTTAGTTTTAAAAATGGGACCTTTAAGGAAGTTTTTTATGTTCATGAAGAGAAATTGAGCTATAAATGTGAGTTTAGATGTATTTAGATGAGCAGATAAATTTAGTCTGAAATTTCTTGATACCTGTAGGAGCCAAAATGAAATCCAGTATGTTGTCATGGCTTATTCCCAGCCAGCAGCCCAGCCCCACACAGCCCCTCATTCGTTCCCCCATCAGCAGGATCAGGGAGGGAATCGGAAGAATAAAAGCTGGAAAACTCATAGGTCAATATAAAGACAGTTCAGTGGGGGAAGCAAAGGCTGCACACAAGCAGAGCAAAACAAGGAATTAATTCACTTTTTCCCATGGGCAGGTGCTCAGCATCCCCAGGAGAGCAGGGATCCCCATCACACCTAACAATGATTTGGGAACACAAACCCCATCACTTGAAGTGTTCCCTCTTCCTCCTTCTTCCCTACCCTTCATATCCTGAGCAGGAGTCACTGGGATGTCCCTGTGGTCAGCTGGGGTCACCTGTCCTGGCTGTGTCCCTGCACCCCCAACCTCCTCCCCAGGAGCACGAAAAGCAGGAAAGGCCTTGGCTCTGTGTGAGCCCTGCTCAGCAATAACAAACCCAACTCTGTATGATCAGACCCAAAACCCAGCCTCACATCAGCCACTGGGAAGAAAACGAAGTCTACCCCAGCTGAAACCAGCACAAGTGTGCATGGCATGAAAGAACATTGTGACACATAAAACATTCTGTTTGTTTAATTTTTCATCTATACATGGGTAAGTAAGAACTGGACCTCCAGCTTGGAAATTTTTTTTTTAATTGCAGAACAGGGTGACTCAGAAATTTGGAGTGGTTGGAGTTCAAGCCATTTATCCAAATCTGGATCAAGCTGGTCGTGATTGCAGGGCAGTGGTGGCTGATGTGTGTGTTTGAGGGGCTGGGGGGCACACAGGCCTGTGTGACAGACCTGGGCAGGGAGATGGGAGATGGCAACACCAAACCACATACACTTAATGTAAAGTAACCTCACACAACCCGCTCCTGGCAACCTCAGCCCAAAGGCCAAACATAGAACGGGCACTGAGACAGAGCTAAACTTTCCAGCCTGTGTAGTAGTGGCTTCAAACACTTTTCAGCAGGGCGGGTAGTGAGAACGCGGCTTTATTGCCGCCGGCCCTGCTGTACCGAGCCTGTGGAAAAACTGAAGAGTGGAGCTTCCAGCAGCGCCAGCCTGGTACTCCTTAGAAACCCTTTCCCATTCCACCATTGTGCTTGGGTTCTGCTGGAAAATGTGAGTCAGCCCTTTGGGCTTGCACCTCCACCATGGCTGACAGGGGTTCTCAGCTGAGCACAGATTTGCAATGCATTTCCCAGAGTTAGAGCTGAATGCTGCTCAGGATGAGGTGGCACTGTTCAGAGGAGGGATTAAATCAACACTGTTTTATTCAGTGTCTTTTAAGTTATCTGCTCAATGCCCAGATAAGGGGGGTTGTCATGGACTGAGGGCTGGAGAGAGGCCAGGCTGGAACAGGCCCAGGACAGCAACAAGAGCTGGTCACAGACCCCAGACCTGGCCAGGGACAAGGACAGGGTCAGGTACAGAGACACTGCTGCATTAAGAGTACAAAAATTTGGCAGAAATAAACCCCCTTTCTTTCCACCACAGATATCAAAGGGCTGGGTGCGTCTGGGCTGAATTTCTGATAATAACCCACTTGGTTATGGGGTCACATGCAGTAAGGTCCCAGAAGCACCAACAGTGTGGGTTACACCCTAATTTAGGTCTCATCCATAATCACAGTGCCACCAACACTGTGTTTTACCAACCGAACCCCGTAAGTCTGGTTGAATTCAGTAATTTTTGCCAGCAGATACACCAAGAGTGCAACAGGTTTCTATTTATTTGGATTTATTTTACATGTCTTGAAGCTAAACTTTCCAATTAAACTTTTCCATTTCTTGAATCTAAACTTTGGGTTTAGATTTTGTCAGATTGCCACTGATAACTGGACTATCTCTACAAAATCCTTGTGTAGCACTGTGTACAAATGTTCCTGGGTAGTCCAACAGGGTTGGAGGCGCAAATCCTAACAAAGAGTTGTTTCTGATTTGTGGAGCAGAGAGGACCAAGCCTGTCAAGTTGTCTGCAAGATGGTCAAATTATCATTCTCTAACACTGAGGATTTCAAATGCCAATTTGTGCTTTGGAGGGAAGTAGAAGAGAGACGGGAGTCAAATACTCGGTTGTTGATGTCATGGTGGTGGCAGCCATTTTATATAAGGTGAGGGATGTCAGAGTTACAAAGGGAGAGATTACAGAGGATATAGGACTTGTACAGTCATGTAACAGAAACATGAGGCTTTAAAATGTCTCCCACTTCTACCTGGCTGAGGCAGCAATTAGAGTCATCCAGCCTCTCCTTGCTAACCTCTCACACTCAGATGTCACCATGCACGTGCATGTCATGGCACATCCCACAGAAATCCCTTCACCACATCCCACATGGCTTTAGGTCTCATTCCTACACATGGTCACCAACATCACCCAGACTCACAGGGAAAGGCTGCTTCCAAATTGACTCAGGAAACCAAAACCTGGAGGCAGTCAGGGTCCTGTCAGAGCTGTGGGACTCTCAGTGAAACAAACAACTTGGAGCACTCAAGTTTTCTTCTGGCCTTTTGTGTTTCGCGGATGCAAATTGTTACAGGCAGTGAGATCATCTTAAAAGGACTTCAACTTTTCAGGTGTTCCCAGAAGGGACCTCTGCTCCACAAACAACACTGCTATACATGTCAGTTAAGGATGCAGAATGCACAAAAGCAGTTGTAATTCCTCATTTTGGTTTGGTCCTGGCCAACATAACCCATAGCATTTTGTGGTAAACAGCAACCTATGATTTACACCTTTGGTAACACAGTTCTTGGGACATTTTAATGACGCAAATTCCCTTGGCCCAGAAGTTCTGGGATATATAATGCTCTGGTCAAAATCAGGATCCAAATGGGAAGAGCTTTGTTATGTAGTTCAGAACTCAGTGATCCAGATGGAGATAGTTAGGAAACAGCATTACTGAGAGTTTGGTCTGCATAATATATGCAGCTCAATGGCAACTTTTCAGGCAGACTGGCATAGATTTCCTCTTTTTGGTTTTTTTTTTCCTGTAATTTAAGGGTCTCTGGCCCAACACAGAGGACAGAGATTGGTCAATTATGCCTCCAGCAAAATTTCTGGTTTTCTATTGACCATGACTTGTAACTTCAAAATGGATATTTTTTTTCTTTTTAACAGAAGTGTCTCCAAGGTTGCCAAAGATCACTCCAAATTAAGGCTGAAAGCCAGCTGACCTTATCTTCAGACACCAGCACCATGCTCTTTCTTCTTGGCCCCCTTGAACTCCCCATCTGAATCTTTCCTTTCCTTCCATAGACTTCAGACAGAAGACTCTCATTTCCTGAACAAACCCTATGAGAATAAGAAACTATTTCATTTAAAAGTGTTACAGTGTTAGTTATGTCTAACATACAGAGCTGCTTATTTTTTCTATCATTTTGCATTGGTTTTCATAAAAAAAATACAAAAGAGACATTACATGACAAACAAGAAGTAATGAAAGAGTTACACAATATGGTAATGATAGTTAAGCCTCAAAGTACACAAAGTTTAATTTGGCTTGGATTAGCACCCCAAAGCTCTGGTCCCTATTAAAATCTGCATTTTAGACAAGAAATTGGACCATGTATCTTTCAATAACAGTGTCTGGTTAGAATTACAGCCTGTCCTGGTTCTTGTCACACTGAAAATGTCACAGGATTAGTTTTCCACATGGAGAATTCCTCCTTCCTGCCCCCGTGTGATCTGTGTAGGATAACAGGATGCTGACTGAGGTTACATAGCAGTGGCTGTGTGTGCACGAGTCAGGCAAGTGTACAGCCTGTGAGCAAATGGAAATGGACAACTGAAAAGTAAATAAAATGCCAAGAATTTGTATCATTGCACTCCCTGAGAGCAGAGTTCATCTCATCATTTCAGGGCAAAGGTGAAGTAGTTGTCCAGGAGAGGGAAAACTGATGAAATCTCAAGTTTAGGGTTCCATAAAAATGTCTTGAGAGACAGTGTAAGATTTAAACATCATATGTGTCACACACATCCCTGTGTAAATAGAACAGCTTTTTGAGACCGAACATAGCAAGTTTGAGACCAAACCAGCACCTACTCCTCATGAGGGACCACAGAGAGCACCAAGCTGCTCAGATTTAGAATCACAGAATATCCTGAAGTGGAAGGAATCCATAAGGAGTCCAATTCCTGTCTCTGCACAGGACAGCACCAAAAGTACATTCTCTTTGCCCTCTGATGAAGATACCTATCTCTGAGCACCCCAGACCTCATGGCCGTGCCATTTCATGCCTCTTTCCACATTTTCCTATGTTCCTGTCCCATCTGGGATAAACATGGGAAAGAAAGGTATCTTTCTCCTTTCACTCATCCCTGGAAAGGATTCAAAGGGATGATGTGGTGTTGGTAATGAAGACTGACAGATTTATGACTTGACTGAACAAATTTTGGGGGCTGGAGGAGGACTTGCCTCCCTCTCCTGCACCTTTGTCCTGCCCATTCCCTACTGCCTCAGTGGTTACTAGAGAGGAAAAGAGGCAGGTGATTCCTGCGAAAAACTCCCAATGTCTCTCCCTTGCCACTGTCCTGGCTGCTGAAACAGGAAATGCCAAACTAATCTCCAGGTCTGAGGCTGGAAAAGTGGTTTTTATCAGTTGCCCAGGGCAGTAGGCCATGCCCCTCCCTGAGCTGTAACCCCACTTCACCACAGCAAATATCCTCCTCACCATCAGGGAAAATATGGAAAAGAGCCCCTCTGCATTGCCAGACAGCTGCATCACCTGGGACAGCTCACCCCTATTTCAAGTGAGACCAATAATCCGGAGCTTCATGTCTTTTTGGGCCACAGCCACCTACTTCAACAGCTGGAGCTGGAATTTCCCTGGCAGGATAAGCTCAAGTGCCAGAAGTGCCTGGCAGGACACTGAGAGGATGAGCCAAGGCAAGTGGAAGCACCGCTGAGCCATCCAAAAAGCTGGCATGAGCCTGTTATGGTGCTGAGGGATTGGGATGAACCTCACTCCTGCCAGGGAAGGATCCTCAAGATAACCAGTGGCCCTCTTTGACTTCTTTTCCAGTTAAAGGTTTCTTTCATGTCCTGAGTGCAATTTACAATCTCAAATCGTATTTTTAATGCAACAGAATTTATGCTGTAGCATGATTTGATCTTAGCCATAATCCACTTCTTCCATTAAAACTCTAAAATTATTGTGAGGCTTCTAGACTTTTCAATACTTTTTAGTGTTTTTTTTCCTCACACATATAGTTTTGCTCAAGATTTGATCCCTGAGGATCTTTGCCCATCTCAGGTATCATAGTGATAGTTACAAAGAGCTGTCAAATGTTTCCTGCTTTTGTTGCAATAATTTAGACTCAAACCCTACCTAATTTTCTAGAATGTCTAGAAACCTGCAATCATAACAGGACTTAGGCTCTCAAATTACATGAGACTCTTATAGAGTTTCCATTTTATTTCTAATAATTGCATCATGTTAATTTGTGTTGCTAAGTGAACTCTTTAACAGGGTAAATTTTTCTACTCTCAGCTCATGGAAATGGCATGAGATTTTAACACAGGACTCTCCAAATCTAAACAAGGTTATAGTTTATGTTATTTGTGTGTTAATTTAGACCAGCAGGTATCAAGCTGTACAGACTAATAGTTCACAAAAACCTGAAATTTTCTTCAATTACTTGTTGCATGCAAAGGCTTAGAAAAGAGGCCAAATTTTTCATTCTTTAATAAACAGTGAGAAATGGAAGCTTCTCATGTATTAAAGGAGGAAAAAAAATGTGGCACATATATGTAAAATTTAAGAGAAGGAAAAAGGAGTAGGCAAAACTCAGATGAAACTCCTGTGGGGCTTTTTTTTCTTGGTTTGGAGTTTTTTCTTTATATAGTTTTTTTAAATTAATTGTATGTCATGTTATCAAGGTTATCCCTGAAAAGTGACTCATGCAATAACATCTGATTTGTCTTGGGAAGGTGCGGCCTTCCTGTTGGAGCTGTGAACTTCCTATTGCTCAAACAAAAGGGAGTGGAGCATCCTGAGCCAAAAAAGTGAGACAGGAAGGGTCTGCTGAGATAGGATGAAACCTTAAATGGAAGATAACCTAGACCCTGAAAGAAGAGGGGACATTATTATGCAGGCTTTTACAAAGAAATGAGTAAAGATTTTAGTAAACTTTAGATCTGTTCAAAAGATTTATATATAAACATTCACTCTTAAAATGTTTTCTGTACTTTATTATAGTTGTAAATGATAAGCAGTGCCATATTTCTTTTTCTTAAATGTACATCAGACCAAAATATATCTCCTGCAGTTGAAATTCATCTGTGAGTTTCTCCAAGGGGATATAAATCCATTATTTCATTCATTTAATGAGTACTTCATGCATGATTTAAGGGTTGGGTGAAGTAACCAAAACTAATTTGTTTTACACGAAGTCAACAGTCCTTTTTTTAAAGTCTGCCTTTGTTTCTAGAGCTCTTCATAACCTGTTTTTCAAGCCTTTCTATTTTATAGCAGAAAAAGGAAACTATTCTACACTCTTTTGTTGAAGAAGGTTTCACTGCTGTAAAGCAAACAAAAAGTAACTCCAAACCATGACATCATTTTTTGCTGTATCTAAGAGTAATCAGTAAATAGTGTTCAGCCAATATTTGAAATAACACAGTCTGGCTGTCCTGTAGTAAAAATTGCAAATTTCGTAAGACATGAAAGTGCTCATTTCCCACCTTATCTGTGGACACACATTTCAGTCCAAGAGCTCCTTCCTTGCCAGGTAAACTTCAAACATGTCATTGCTTAGGGCCCTTTCTCCTTCCAGAAGAATGTGGATTGGGAAATGCTGAGAGAGAAAGATTAGTCAAGCAGAAAGTTCTGGGTTGATTAAATGAATCCTCTTTCCCAGAACAAATTAAGAATATGGAATAGATAAGTCTCCCTTTCCATATTTTCAGTGATAACAGACGTGTTCTTACATAACCTTGGAACCACGTGCACTGATCCATGCCCTTACACATTTACAGAGGAACAACTTAGGAAGGTGTATCCTGAACCATAACAAAAAGAGAAGTGTTTAAGAATGAATTTGTCCTTTTTGACAGTAAAATCCAGGGCTGTCCAGCTTGTAGTCTAGAGGCTGGACCTAACCACTGATACCCAGTGAATCACAAACCCCTCTGGCTTCAGGACTGGGGAAGATGCAGCCCTGGGGCTGTGTGTAGACCTGAACTAGGGAGGTGAATTTGACAGTGCCCAGAGCAAACACTGCTGCTGGGTAAGAACTGGACACTAAAGAGATTGTCCCCCAGCAGGACACAAATGTGTGCTTTGGGCTCGAGTGCCCCTCAGAGCTGGCTGGAGGCTGCTGAGGTAAGGGTAAGGTCAGGAAGGGAGGATAACTCTTGGTAAACCTGGGAGGAGGGATAAAAACAGTGCTGTAGAAAGGAAAGGGCTTGAAGATAGGTGGGTTTTGCCCCTAATTCTTTTTCTTTGCTAATTACTGCCACAGGACTTCCCTGCTAATTTCCTTTTACCTCATCTGTGGGTAATGAAGCTGTCTGGCCAACACATTTGGGAGAGAAGGAAACAAGAAATTATGATGTTATCTTAAGGGGCTGGTTGGATCCCAAAAGATCTCTTTTTCTGTCCCCTGCTTCCTTTTTTTTCACAATGGGCTTTGTGAGTAAAACGCAGGAGCCTTTGGTGGCCCAAACTCCTCTCTCCTGGGCACAGGGGCTGTGCCAGCCAGGGAAGGGAACCCATAAAATCACACTAAGTGTCCCAAGTCCTATTTCTGATCTGTTTTGAAATATTTAACTGTTAAACCCTAAATAATTGTGTTATTACCTGTTTGTCCAGCACAAGTTGTGTTGGTTATATTGTGGAGTAAGAGGTGTATTGTATCCTAGGGACAATTAGAAATCCAGCTCTCTAACTCAACAGGAGTTGAGTTTGCCTAATTGTGCTTCAGGCCACTGAACAAATCCCTCTAAATATTTGTTAATTACTAAATTGTTCTGCTTTTTGAGACAGTAGAAACAGAGACACAACAAAAGCTCTTTTGTTGCTGTACAGAAGTTTCTATGGTTCCTACAGCACCTCCCTTCAAACTGATGGGGAAGGATGGAAAATGTTTACTAAGGAGCTGTACAATCCATTCTGTGCTAATCTTTCTGAAGTGTCAAATATGCCAGCACAGAAGTAACATTTTTGTTCTAAAGAATGGAGGTCTGCAGGTGAGGAAATTAGTTTGGAAGATATAGATGAACATTTTGATTGTTTTTCCTTGGTTGTTGCAATGCTCAGCCTGGCACAGGAGCTTGTACAGACAGTTGGAAGCTGTTCCTGTTATTATCCTGAGCTGTGAAGTGAGACATGGCTGAAGAGCAAGTTTATATCTCCCTTTGCTCCAGGATGACAGTGACCTCTGGTAGAAATGTTAGAGAGATGCATTAATCACTTCATCAAGAAGTGCCAAAGTTCATTTGCTTGTGCCTGAGGGCCCGTCTTCAGTTTGGGTATCATCTGTCACATAATTTACAAACACAGAAAACCAGACAGCCTCTGTCTTGAATAGATTATGATTTTAAATAGATGAGACAAAAAGCAAGGAGAAGAAATATTACATGTGGGCACAACAATAGCAATTTTATTTTGGTCTTTCCTGGGGTGAGGAGGAATGAATAAATTGAGGGATGTGTGGGAGGGGTTAGAGCAAGTAATCAACCAGCATGAGGGAGATAACATCTAACAAAACCTGTACAAAATGCTGATGAAAACATTCTCCACATGTCTCTGCTTTGGCTGCTCCAACTTGAAACCCTGTCTGGCTCCACTACAAAATTACTGAACACGGTTCTTTGAAGAGTATGAAGGAAAATCTGAATTTCAAAATAAGATAAATCTTTTGCAAACTCAGTTTCAAAATTCAGAGGGCAGCCAGGACCCAACAAATCTCATCAGTTCTTGATGTAAAGGCCCTAAAAATGGTGATCACCATTGACTTCTCTGACATCAGCCCTGTTACATCACGAGAGGGGGAAACACAACATGTGGAGGCGCTTCTCAAACTGGTCTTTTATGTTCACTTGGCTTTTTGAGGTAGGATTGTTTATTGAGGTACAAATCTTTTCCTTAAGGTATTGAGCTATACCATTACTTCAAGCAGTGCAGCTCTCAGACTGCATATTTAAAGCTGATGAAGTCAGCTTGTGAGCATGTAGATAGGAGAAAAAAAGGAAAAAAGTAGTTTTATGAAGTCAGTGAAAAAATAATAATGATTTCACATGAAGAGTTTGCAAGACTGGAGTGTGAGGAGGCAGAAATCATTGGCAGACACTTAATGCTCAGGTGGTTTGCAGCTACAATATCATTATTTCCAGTTATGTCAGCAAATCATGAGGGAGAATCACGGCAACACTGCAACACTTTTTCTAGAATCAGTGCCTGTTAGGAGTTTGAAAATAGAGGAAAAGAATTCTGAAATGCCTAGCTCTTAATAAACACAGCTCCTGTGCCATTTTTTAAATTAAAAATCTACCAGTTACACTGGAATTTTATTTATAAAAATGTTGAGCTGCTACATTACTTGTGATCCCAGTTGTGAGCTTTTTTGTCACAAAAATCCAACTTGTGTAAATAAAGGTTTAAATTTGTCTATAATGGCAGTACCTAATAACAGGTCATTCTGTTTAGACATCTTGCTTTATCTGCATGTCTTCAGTAAGTTCATTTCTCTTTGGATTGACTATCCCAGCTTTTCGTGCTGCCTTTCCTGTAGGTGAACCACAGTTGGTGTTTATCATTAGCAGCTCGTTAATGAAGGATGGTCTGGAGGCCATGGAGAAGGATGGTGTTACCAGGCTGTTACAGGTGGACACCAGAGCCCACCCACCCTTGAGGGTACCTGTACTAAATCCCTGAAGCCCTGGAGATGGAAAATGTAGGATTGTAATGCTGTGGACTCCTTATATAGGTTTGGTGCCAAAAAAGCTGTGGCAAAGAATTCAGAAAAGCAGCTAAATAGCAGCTACAAGAATCTGATGTGCTTGCATTGCTGTGTTTTCTACCCTACAAATAAGAGGGCTGGCTGTAGAGGAGCACTGGAAATGAGCAGGTTTCCCTTCTTCTCCCCCTGCTTCTGAGCTGCAGCATCAGGCTTTCCCTCCCCACAAAAGCACCATGTGGTAAAGAGCTTGTGCAGAGACACTGCCCTTTTCTTCTTGTGGAAAAAAGGAGCTCCTGTTTTACGGTGGCCTGGAGGCTGCAGAGCTGCCTGCTGCCAGGGCTGCTCCTCCAATGCTTTCAGCAATCAGCCTGGCTCCAGGGAGAAGCTAAGCCCTGCTTCCCCTCTGTTTAACTCTGCAGCTCCTCTCCTCCTTTCCTCACAAACCTGAGCACAGCACCAGCACAAAAATCTCTGGAAAGAACCACCTGCCTGGGCTCAGCTTCTCTCTTCAAGAATGAGCCTTTGCTTCACTTTTCCTCTCAGCTGCTGGGAAAATGTCAAGAGTGGATGAGTTACATGGCAGATCAGATCTGAGTAAGAGCTTTTTTCACTTGGTGTATGAACAAGTTTAGTGCTGACCCCAGTGCCTAATCAAAAAGAGGTTTTAATAATTCCACAGATTTTGGAGCATTGTCAGCAGTTGCTGACATAAAAATTATCATCACAGAATATCACAGAAAATGTTAGTAAAACCCTTTTAAAAAAATTTATTTTCTATCAACACCAAACAAAATTAAAACTGTCACAAGACAGACTGGTATTCCTGGCTATTTCAGTTCTTAGTTTAATTCTTTTACCTATTTTTTGTGCAATCAGGCACTAATGTACTTAAAAAGATATTTGACAAGCTGATGCTTGCAGGCCATTTCAGGAAGTAAGTTCCAGGTAGGCCTTGAGGAGTTGCTGATTAGCTTTTATCAGCAACTGTTACTCATGCCTCAGCCACATCTCCTTGCACCAAGCTGCTGCTCAGTCTGTCACGTTCACTTTT
>NW_005054634.1:44382-78885 GCF_000277835.1 Geospiza fortis
ACACCGATGCCCTGACTCTGGTTTGCTCCTCTCTAATCAGCAGCTGATACTCATCTCACATCAGGAATTTCTGCACTGTTTTACATATTCATATTTTATCTCTTTGCAAACCAGGTAAAATTGTGGGAAGCCGTGGCTATTGTATTTAAGGGTCGTGGCCTCTGCACTTGAAATCAGAATTTAGCAGTTATAACAAGATATTAACATATAATAATCATAAAAGTGGCACTTGCAAAACTCTCTTTCCATTTTCATCCAAAAATTCCTGCTTAATAGTGACATGAACAGACTTAGAAATGTCCTCTAGCTGTCTAAACCCAAAAATCAAACCAGGCGGCTGTTTCTGAAATGTATAGAACATTATGTCTTGACAGTTTTCTGTGAGTGGACTGAGAGCTATTCTGTGTCTGTCACTTGTTGAGCTGGGAAGTGCCATGCTGGCAGACCTGAACTGCTCCACTGTAAGGAGTGAGAAAGGTTTGAAAGTAGCTGCATGTGTTATTTTTCATATACACTGAAGGCCTTTTCATTTTCCAGGCCTCCCCAGAATTAAATCCCATTCAATTCCCTATTCAAGCTTCCATGCAGTACTTGAAGACTAATTATTGAGCAGGCTCCATTTATTCAGGTTGGGTTTTTAGCTGGTTTCTAGCTTCAGGAGCACATGGCTCATGTGCAAGAAAATATCCTAAGGAAGCAACAACGAGAGGTGTAACTCTAAAATACATATGGAAAGGTATCAACAACATCAAACCTATTCTTTCTGTCTGTAGCACAAAACTCTGATCCGAAGAATCATGCTGGAGAAAGGATTTTAGCACAATATTTTGGCTAGTTACAAAAATGTAATAAATCTTCTCCATCCTTTTTTGTCTTCTTGTTCTAATGTGGAACACCAGCACAGCCTAAATCCTCAAGGATAGAGTCATTTCTGCAAGTTATTACTTGGGTGTACTAAATTCTGATGGCCATACAAAGATGTCCCTGATTCACTGAGAGAGCTGTGATCAAAAACTAAATCTCCCATTTTTACTTCCCATAGTATCATTTTTATCCTCATGTCTTCCTCTTTCTTTAATGCCAATATGAAAAAATGTGGGGCAAACATCAGACTTCATACAGAGCAGGTGCCTTTCAGAAGCTGTAAACCTGGAGATGCTTTTCTCATGAATATTAAGAAGTTAAAGGGTTCATATTTTGAACTGAACTTTCTTCCTGAAAATATCCTAAAACAAATTAGCTGGTTTTCAACTATCTATTATGTTTATGGTCTATTCAATAAAGACAGAGAGCAGAAATAATTTTTATCCTCTTCTCCTCTCCTCCCCTCTAAAAGGGAGGATTAACTCATCAGGTTTCTTTACAAATAAGAGTACTTTTCTTCTCCAGTTTTTCTCATTTGGGCACTTATAATTCAGATATGATTGTGTTTATTTCCCTGCTTTCTTCTTTACCAGATTCTGTCACCTGTCCTGAGTTTCTGTCCTGATACCTCTGTACATTCATGCCTGTTCCTCTGTTATGTGATGAAGTCTGGACACTGGCTTGTTTAACACCATGTCAACCTGGAGGAACTGACTGGAATTTATGGCCTTGGGTTAATCCCTCTGCTTTTCACCCTCCTTTCTGGATAACATTCATTACATCATGTTGGATGCCTGATCCCTTGGTGGTTAGGTTAACAACGGTGGGATCCTGCTTGGAGACAGGGTTGGGGCTGTAATGTCCTTGCAGCCTCAGCTGTTTTGCTCTGGTAATTGTGCATACACTTTCTGCCTGCTGTTTTGATCCCGCTGTTGCTATTGTTTGTTGGAGACCCATGCTGCCTCTGTGCCCAGCCTAAATTCCATTGTACCCACCCCACAGGCCTTTTGTGCAATGCCAAGCCAGCAAAAATCCTGGCATGCAGCTCCTTTGTTGCCCAAGGGAGGTATGTGGGAAAGGCAACTCAGCACTCACTGGGGACAGGCACTTGGCACACTCTGCCCAGCAGTTTCCACTACACGTCCCTTGGGCTGACACAGTTTTGCTTCAGGTGCTCCTACATTCATTTTCTGTGTTTGCCATCGAGCTCTGTTTGCCAGAACAGCAGAGGAATGCAGCTGCTGGGATTTCATACCCTGGTTTTCACACTTCCAGCAGCATGTCCTACTAATGTGTTATTTGTATTACAGGAGTCCCCACAGGCCTTGCTCCACATCTGAATCCCATTGTTCCGGCGGTGTAAAAACAGAGGCAGAAACAGTCCCCAGCACAGAAAAACTTACAGCATTTTACTGTGACTAAAGGAGAATTTAGGACTAAAGGAATATTTAGGAGGACCTCAGCATCCAAGTCTCTGAGAATGTCTAAGACCTTTCAATTTTGAAGTAGCACCGTAGTCCTGAAAAAGGACAGGCACCAGGCAGAGGTCACAAAGGGTTATCTAAAATAAACAGAAACCACTCTGTGCTGAACCCCATGCTCCTCCACAGGCTCAGAAACACCCTGAATGAACGAGGAGGAGAAAGCCAGACTAGTGCAGTAGAATGAGAGGAGAGGTAGGGTTGATTTTGCTGGGACAGGTTGGGGGAAGCCCCCAAAAGAAGCAGAGATGGCAGTTCAAACGGGGCAGCAGCTCCTGGCACCACAGGGACAGTAAATTTCAAATGTCTGCACTGGGAATGTTTTGTGTTACTCTGCTCTCGACTATTAATATCAATGACGTTTTTTTGTGTGATGGTTTCTCTTTGTGACTCACACAAAAGAAGACAGGCCACAAAGGATGTCTTCAGTTGGGGATTTGGCTGTTTGTAGTTTTCTTTCCCTTTCTTCTGTTTTCTCTCCCAGGTTTTATCATTGGCTTTAGCAGGCCATTAAAGGGTGATGATTTTTTCCTAGAGAACAGGTATTCAATAACCAAAGGCTTCCTAAGTGCAGGACCAGGTCCTTTGGATGACAGCTGCTGTTGCTGGTAGTCTTGGTCCCTGCTTTTCCTGACCCATGCCTCTGTTAGCAAATCTCTGTGGGGCTCCAGGACTTTCCATTTCACACTTAGAATTTTGTCATGGTGTTGTCAAACAGAGAAAGAAAAACCCCACTTTGATTTAGGGAGATTAACAATGGGGCACAGCCCTATTCAGAGTTCATTTTCTTTCCTATCCATGAATTTTAAGAGCCTTGCTCTGGCCAGTGTGAAGCCAAGCCTGTCACATAGCTGGAAGGCAAAGATGTGCTCCCTCCACTTCAAAAAAATACTCTTGTTTTGCTTCTCTGTAATGTTATTTTTTGTATAAGTCTCTCTCCAGTCAATATTTACTGCTGGGCTGTGTTGTCCATTAAATCCTGATGGAGGGAGAGCTGGAGCCTGGAGCCTGCTGACAAGATCCTCATCTCAGGAACATTCTGCTGGCACCGGGGACGCTCCAGCGCTGCCAGAACGAAACGCAAGGCGACTCTATCGCAGATAGGTCACACAGTGTGTTTTGGACTCCATCCCCTCCATCTGTTTGCCATAACTATCCCCTTCTGCTCCAGGAAAAAGCTTTTTCTGGAGCGTGTCATCCTGCTGTACTCTCGCAGCCGAGTGCTTGGATCACCCCGGGCCGCTCGTCGGCCGGCAGCAGCAGTTGCTGAGGCTCAGTGATGAGCTCACCGCTGCGGGAAGGGGAGGGACAGGTTCCAAAACAAAGCACAGCACTGAAGACGTGTAAAATGGTCACATGCAGCTTGAGCCTTGTGCATGGGGAGCTTGGACGTGTTCTTTTTTCTTCTTTTTGTTTTTAAGGTGTTCTAGAGCTGAAAGGTCTTAATGTTAGGAAAAGGAATATTGCAGAATATCGTCATACTTTGGCTTCAGTGTCCTATTTGAGCCCCATTCTGTTGGATATTTTGTTTGTTTGTTTTTCGCTCCCCAAGCAAGAGGCGTCATTTAATCTTTTGGCCTTCCATGTGAAGTTACTGATATAACCAGGCTTTTTCAGGTACCCTCATGTACTTGCAGGACCAGCAAAAAGATAAAATTACTGACGTGCAGAGACTGATGTCTCTGTCAAGCCTACACACCACAATAAAGATGTGGCTGGAGTAGAAGCAAAGGCATTTGGTTAAACAAAGTATTTAAGAGAAGCTTGCAATTAGAGCCTTGTCTGCAAGGAAGGCTCAGCTAGATAAAAGGTGAGTTTGTTTACTAGGGTTTTTTCATCCATTTCACTATTATATAAATTGATTCACCTCAATAAAAATCAAACAGTTCAGTAAAATCTGTCATGAAAAATTTTATGGAAGCTCTGTTTTGTGCTACGAGATGCACTTGAGGATAGATGACACTGGAATGATACTAGCGAGGAAGAAGTCCAGAAAAAACATTGAAAATTACATGGGTTGATCCTGATCTCCTCTGTAGAATTTTATACTGATTTCAGATGTGAGTCCCCTCTGAGAAGTTAAAGACTGATTGTGATCTAGGTGCCATACCCTACTGGAAGACTTAAAATGCTCTGTAGGGCACTGACTGCTCCTTAAACTCTATAAAAACCTGCTCCCTGGCAGAATCCAGGGCAACAGTCATAGGGACTGTTTATTTTTGTTTTATTCTAAGGCATAGTAATTGTTTGGCTTCCTGTCGCAAGACACCTGCATACATTGTGCTGCCCTACTGGTCCAAGGCTGGGCTCTAAAGAGGCTGTTCCTGCCTGCTTATGTTTCCAGTTCCCTGGGCATGTGTCTATGTTATTATATCTTTCTCCATATTGATTGTTTTTCCACTAATTTCTCTGCTTTTGTTTTTCCAGAGCTGAATCACCAAAGTTTACATAGTCTAGAAAAATAGATTTCTAAGTCAGACCTTCCTTCCTAATACTTTGCTGTCTTGTGTTTCTTTTTTCTTTTTTTTTTTTCTCTCCTCACATTTGGCAATGCCTCAAAGTCCATGTGCCAAGCATTGTATAAATAGGAGTAGTCATGGTGGTGCCCTGAGCAACTCACAGCTTAATTAAAGACAGGAACATAAGAACTAAGTGTAAAACAATAGGAAAGAGACTGAAGGCAACAGTAAATATGTCATGGATTTAAAATAGGCTCAATGTGCACAGTTAGTGCAAAGCTCCAAATCAGAAATCCAATGGCTTTGGCACAAGCTTCCCATGGAACCAAGTGACCCCTCAGCATTTCCTCTGCCTTCCCTTCTTCCCCTGGCCACTGATGGAGAAGCTGCTCTGCTGTTTGCCCTCATGGTGCTCTTCCCCCATGCAGGTTTAGAGGACATAAATGAATTAGAGCAGCTGCAGTCAGGAGGGCATTCCCTGAGCTATTGGCTCTGCTTTAAGCTTGATTTATTTTTCAGCAAAGAGTATTTTCAGCTCTTGTATCCTCTATTATGCAGCTCAAGCTCACCTACTGTGAGTGCTCCTTTTTTTTGCAGATGAGTGGGCAGAAGCTGGAGATGTCCTGGCATAGCCTCTCTCCTCCTCTCACAGCCCCACTGCAATGGCTCAGCAGTCTTCTGACAAGTTAAAGCTGCTGTCCTTGGAGGGGCTGTAGGGAGATATCAGCATTTCCCAGCACAGCTCATCTGCTGACGTCCTGTTACCTGGCCCATTCCAGCCAGACCAAGGCACAAACACCAGGGTTCACTATTCACCAGGGGATCAGTGTCTGCCTGGGGAGTACAGGGGCTTGGAGTGGAAAAGAGAGGAAGGCAAGACAGAGGAAATACTGGTGCCCCAGAGCCTCCTTTTCTTCAGGCTGAGACCCCCCCAGCTCGCTCAGCCACTCCTGGTTCTCCAGCCCCTTCCCCAATTCTGTTCCCTTCTCTGAACACACTCCAATGTCCTTCTTGTCATCAGGAGGCAGAAACTGACCTCAGGATTAAAGGTGTGGCCTCACCAGTGCCCAGCACAGGGGACAATCACAGCCCTGGTCCTGCTGCCACACCATTGCTGCCACAGCCCAGGTGTCCTTTGCTTTCTTGCCCACCTGGGCACACCTGGGCTCATGTTCAGACACTATTGCCAATATTGGGGAAAATAAATTTTAAAAAATCACTTATTCTAGTCTCTTCTGAATGGATTTTTCAAGCCTCAGTCTTATTTTTGACATCTGACAGATTTGCCGCCTCAACATCAGTATCCTAAAGAAAGCAAGGGTAAAAATCTTCTACTCAAAATTACAAAACCTTGCATGATATCTTATTTCACATAAATAAAATTGCACACCACTTAAATACATTAAAAGTTTCCATATTAAAAAGATGGCATTAATTACTGCAGTGTCTTCTCAGATCCTGAGTCCTAGTTTCAGCTGAATTTGAGTTCATTTTCTTCTTGGTAGCTGACACAGTGCTGTGTTTTGGACTTGATATGAGAATAATGCTGATAACACACTGGTGGTTTAGTTACTACATAGTTCTCACCCTAAACACCAAAGTCACTGACTCAGATAGAAATTCTACCATGCTTATCTGAGACATGGAGAACAAATGATGACATAATCTAAAATACACAAGAAACTTGCAGTAAAATAAATCCAAAGCCAGCTGAAGTCTGTTCTCTGTGAAGCAGCTACTCTGCTGTGGGCAGTTGATTTCCATTAGAGTACATTTGGGATATCTGCAAAATTAGAGCTAGAATTAGAATTAATTAGAATTAGAATTCTGCTTTGCATTGGATACTATCACAGAATAATAAATGCTTTGAGTTGGAAGGGAGATTTTATAGCACTGTTCCATAGGTGTTAAACTGCTGGAAAATTGAACCATTTTAAAATTTGAAGTAAAGCTAAAAAAAAAAAAATAGCCTATTGCCCCTGAGATGTTTCTCCCCATTATTACACTTGAGGGTTTGTACTGTAGTTATCTTAGCCAAAGATCTGATTTGTTTTTGAAAGTTATACTGGAATTGCTATTTATGTTTGCATTCATAAATCCATTTCCTTGAAGTAGTAATGCATGATACTTGATGATGTTTTGAGCACTGAAGAGCTAAATTATTCTGGTTTTTTTATCGAGGAGGACAAAAAACCACCATCTCCGTATGACAAATGAACTGCATAATCTGTGCTTGCCTCAACTAGATTTTAGGCTATTTATATTTTATTCCACCCTTTTTTAAAAATTCTTTTCTTTCCATCTGCAGAAACACTGGTGTACATAGCTGACATCTGGATTTAAAAAAAGAAAAGCTTTGAAGACCAGCATATTGACTCATAAGTCTTTGCTTCCATTCTTAATAAGATTAATACTCTCATTTTGTAAAACTAAAGAAATAAGGCTCACTCATAGAACAGATTGCATTTTCTGAAAGGATGTAGAGAGATCAAAAAGTGGAAAAAAAATAAAGGGTGTATACTGAAGGATCTTAAAGAACAGATGTCAATGAAATGTTCACTTTAAATAAATTACAATCTGGCTCAATAATTACTTAATTTTTTTTTTTTTTGTGATGAAAAGATGGATGAAGAGAGAGGACAGTCCAAGTGACAATATTTGTTAAAAGCAGTCAAGAAGTAAATCAGTTATTCAGTGTTGTAAACAAACTGAGCTGTGCTCATCCTTTCTGTTTGATTTGGATTTTTCTGGCTGGAGATTGGAGAAAAAGCAAATTCCTGGATTAGGACAGGGAGTTTTCTTATAGTATTATTTCACAGCTTTTTCAGAAGTACAAAAAGACAATACAGTAAATCATTTCTTTTCATGTCTGAAACATTTTGAAATAGGAACCAGTTCACTTCATAATAGACATGTTCAACTCAGAGCAAATAGTAATTACACACTTATGGAAATCAGAATTGAGAATTAGAATTCCAAATTCAAAACTACTTGTCTCAGATTTGAATAATGATTTACAATGGATTACATTTGAAATAATGAAATTAGTAACAACCTTGATAAAGTTTCAGGATTTAATGGAATCTATTTGTTACACCCAAACTACAGTTGTAACAATTACTATTATTTTTATTTAATAACAATGCCTACCTTTACAAGTATATGTAGTATACAGAACCACTTGCACAGAATTTTGTTTCTGATATCTAGAAATAAAAGATTTGATGTCTGATATAAAATGCCCTAACCAAGCAAGTCTTTCTGATTAACACCAGATTAGCTTTTGGATTGAAATCTCAGGAATCTAGGGGAGAAAACAAAGCATTAAAATAAATTACAGAATCCTAGAATACTAGGTTGGAAGGGACCTCAAGGATCATCTGGTCCAACCTTTCCTGACAACAGCCCAGCATCCTGTCTGCTGAATCTTAAATTTGCCCAGTGGTGGAGAATCCAGCACTTCCCTGGGCAGAATATTCCAGGGGCTGATTATTATTATGAAAAATTATCCCCTGGTGACCAACTGGAACCTCCCAGGAGTAACTTGTGCACATCATCCCTCATCTTTTCCAAATGACTCCCTGTCAAAAGGGAGGCTCCACCCTCTTTGCAGTCACCCTTTAAATACTGGAATGTGGCGATAAGGCTCTTCCAGCTTAGCCAGGTCTCCCTGCAGGTTGGTTCTTCACTCTGGAGTGTTCCCTTCTCCACTCACTTTGGTAATTTCACTGCAGAAAAAATAAACAACTGTGAGGAAAAATCTCTTCATCAATGTACAGAATGGGCTGACCATATTTACAAAGATAAATAATAAAATTTAAAACTGCTTATAATCTTGTTTATTTGTTTTCCAGAGCAGAGAACAGTTGGAATTCAATAAAACACACGCCAACAGGCCTTAAAAACATCTCACATGGAGAAATTACTTTCTCTGTTCTCTCGGCTTTCTCTCTCTGAATGTAACCAACTGGCCTCTAAACAGCTTTTTCCTTGTCTGCTCTTACTACTAAGGTTTATTACAGAGATAAAGCAGAGGTCCAGACTCCAAAAATCTGACTTTTGTTCCCAGATCAACCACAGCCTTTCATGTGACCTTGGACCACTCATTTATCTCAACTTCAAAGGCAAGAGGGAGGATAAAGTTAATCACTGTGGTGCCCTCAGATGCTGTAATGGAAGGGTCACTCTCTGCTACCAACTACATTTTTTAGGGGAAAAACCAGACGAGGAGTATGCTGACATAAATTAAAAATTTTGTATCCTCTCCTTTGTCCTGCCCTTGCCATCTGTAGGGTTGCCACACAAAGCACAGCAAAAAAAAAAAATCATTTATATATCCTTTTTCATTGAAGATGTTACTAGATTTTAGTGACCTAGAAGGATGACCTCTTCCTGGAAATCCTAATGGCAGAGGCTCTTAGATATTTTAGAAAACGAAAATTTTCCATAAAACTGTGCCTGTGTTCCATCTGTTTGTTCTGTGTTTGTTTTTACCTGGCTGTGTCCCTGTGCAAGCTCCAGCTCACAGGATGGGAAAGGAGTCTCAGAATCTCACCTCGATTTTTCACTGGCAGCTTTTCCTCAAACACAAAAAAAGTGCCCCTTCATTTCAACTGTACTTACAAATGCAAGACATTCTTATGCAAGGCTTTTGTGTAGCTCCTTCTCTGTAACAGAGCCTTTGAGTTGAAAAATAAAAGCTTAGAGGTGTTTTCAATGTGAAGACAATCTTGAATCAAACCCAGACTGTTCTAAAAAGAGTAAATTCCACTGTGATTTTTGCCTATGCTGTGTAATGATGATAACAGCATTTCTTTCAAGTAACTTTTTTAGCTGAGAAGAAAATGAATACTTTTTTTCTTTTTGTGTACCATCTTGACTTATCTAAACACCTCTTAAAGGAGACACAGTTCAATGCTCTCAGCATTAAAAATTGCTGAGTTTCTGTGGTCTGCATTTTGCAAGAAGGTCTTGCTAAATCAAGGACCCCGTGACCTGAAAATCACTGAAGCTGTGTTGCAGTCTTATGAAATCTGAAGCCTTTTATGGTTTATTCTGAACAGAATGGGAGGCAGAAATGTGTTTTGTGGTGTGCCACAAGTGAAGTGTCGTGGAGGGAGAGGGGAGCAGAAACTGAGCCTGTAATTACTGATCTCTGGGATTTGTTGTGAGATATATGAAAGGAGCCCTTTGAGGGCTCTTAACTGAATTCATATAATCATCACCACAGAATGGTGACAGAATGGTTTCACTTGGAAGGGACATTAAAGATCAGGTGGTTCCAACACCCTGCCATGGGCAGGGACACCTTCCACCATCCCAGGTTTCTCCAAGCCCCATCCAACCTGGCCTTGGACACTTCCAGGGATCCAGGGGCAGCCACAGCTTCTCGGGGAACCTGTGCCAGGGCCTCCCCACCCTCACAGGGATCAATTCCTTCCCAATATCCAAACCTTCTCTCTGTCAGTTTGAAGCCCTTTCCCCTTGTCCTCTCACTCCATGCTCTTGTAAATTGTCTCTCTCCATCTTTCCTGTAGGCTCATTATTCTTTATTAAAAGTCCTTTTGTCCATTAGCGGGGATGTTTGTCCAGTGGCTTTGATTTTTAAGATTTATTTTGTGAATGTGCAAACCAACCATCCATCTGTGTGCTGTACCCAACTGAGGAACTGTCCCTTCACAGAGGTGACACCCAGTTTTCCTGTCCTTTCCTGAATCTCTGGAATGAAAGGGAGCAGTAAGGAGGGAGCTGTCACTGAGGCCACATTTGGTGACTACAAGCCCAAGTCTGACTACATTGTGACTACAATGTCCATTGGCACAGGAGAAGTTACTTGCAGACAGAAAGTCACACTTTGCTGGTCAGTTTGAGAGGAATTTTGGAACTCGGAGAGCAGAAGTCTCTGTGCCAGGGCTAACCAGGGCTATTTCATGCTCCCCTGCCTCTACACTGATTTTGCTGACTCAAAAACTGCTGAAATTTTGCATTGAAAAGGGGTGACTGATTTTTTAATACTCTGATGAAATTATGTGAAAGTACACCAAGACTACGTGATTGATTAGATGGCTTCTTTCCTGAGACTTTATGTTAGGTGGAAATCTCAGTCCATGTCTAAAGAGAGATCAGTTGTTGCCTGACCCTTACTGCTCATTTCTTTCACCTGTCATTGTTGCTACCAGCACAAAACCTTTTGCTTTTACCTTACTGAGATTTTTTTTCCCGCCAAATCAGATATTTCAGGCATTTTCTGTGAACATAATTACAGTGCTCTTTGATGAACAACATGAGCACTAGGAAGCTCCTAAAATTCAGATATTATGGCAGGATTCACAATGCCATCTCTTGCTGGTAATTTTGTTGGTCATTCCTAGATTTTTGGTGGACAAAAAGACTTGCTTTGAGCATTTTTTCTTAGATTCAAGGGTGTAAAATTATTTTGATAAATAATGACTGGACTTGTATCTGCACTGATCAGAGCTGTAAAATGCTGCCCTAACTGTTGTTGGGTCTTCTGCACACTAAATATGATGGGGGACAAAGCTGTCAAACACCATACTTAAGTATATAAACAAAGTTTTAAATATTCAGCAGAATTCCACCATGCCAGTGTTAACTTTGTAACATCTGAAAATTACGTATAAAATAATTAAGAATCTCAATCAAAGAGCAAGAGACACTCAAAGGAAGTTCATCAATGAAAGTGCCTATGAAAGCTCCTTTTCACTTTAGAGAGGACCTAACAAGGGAGCTGACGTAGTGTTTGGTTAGGTTTAGCTCCTAGAAATTAAAATAAAAAGAAATTACAGAAGTTGGTTGTCTGAAGAGATGTCAGCATTTGCCAGACACCAATGTGATACCATCTTGATTAAATTTGAGCTACACAGCTCTTTGATTCACTGTATTCTCTAAACTTTCTTTCCACATTACTTAAAACTCCTGTCTCTGATATGCATCTAATGCTTGCATGCATGAAGAGTCTGAAATGTTTATTTTAATCCCTTACAGGACACCACATTTCTAAAAGTCTATTTATGCAGCTCCTTCAATACTCTGTGGGGCCATCACCCTGACTTTTCAAGCCATGAAAATGCTCCAAAATAAGATTTAAAGCAATGCAGTTGTTTTTTAATAGCCTAGCAGGGAATGTGTTAAGTCCAGACTGTGCAGCAGACCCAGTAACCCCATGGTCTGTGTGTTTATAGGCATCAGCTTTAATGGCCCGTTGTGATAGATGAGAGATATTAAAATCTTACAGTCACTGCCCGGTCATTTACAGTCAACAGAGGGCTACAAGTGAAAGGTCAGGCCTAGGAGAGTTGGAAAATCTGCTAAGCAAACTCTGGAGCAGGGAATGGGCTGCTCCAGGGGCTGGAGGCCACAGCTGATTTTTCTGCTATTGCTGTTGTTCCTGGCACGGGGTAAGTTTATGCACAGCCCAAAGCATTTGGGATGAAATATTCCCCTTTCTTAATGTCACAATAAATGTGCACATGATCCACTAGAGGGTTTCTTTAGTTGAATACATTTACCTGGTATGTTTACTAGAGAAAGAGACTTGTTTTGTCTGATCAGCCCTTTCCAGGCAGGCTGTTCAGTGTGAGAGAATGATTTCCAAACTGGTTACTTCCCAATGTGCTGAAGGTCCTGTTACTCCAAAAAGACATTTTAGCCTCTGGGTCCTGCCACTGCCAAGCATGTGTTGCTGCCCCTGGGGATCAACTCAGGTGCTGGCTCTGGAAACTGGAGCATATCAAAAACAAGGATCCAAAAAGAGCACAGTCAGCAGGGCCAGCAGCACAGTCACTGATGAGCAAATATTTATGCTGCACAGAAGTGTCCATTTTATTATTTAGTTCCCTGAATAAGGCTGTGTCTCTAAACCCAATCTGTTTATTTAATCAGTGAGAGTCCAGGAGCAGCCTGAAGCATGAAGATGACCCCAGCTCCCCTTTCCCAGCACCCTGATGTAAAGATTAAAATGATGGAGGCAAACTCAGGTTGTTTTAAGCCACTTTTCCCTGCTTTGTCCTGGGATCTGGCTCAGTCTCAACCAACTCCCAGTGTGTCACATAACTGATGCTTTCTGTATCTCTCTGCCTCTCATTGTCACTGGACTTTGGTGGCTGAAAATCTGGGAACAGCATAACTTACTCTGGTTCCACAGCTGATAGTGATTCCTGTGAGAGCTGGGGAGCACTGCTGGGACATCCCTTTCCATGAGTTATATCTCTTGCAGAGAGGCCAGGGAGCTGATTACACCCTTTTAAGGTCTCTTTACTCTGGTGGGATGGCACGTACAAACCCTGGAATAACTGGGAATAGAGCAGGATGCCACAGGAATAACTACAGACTGAACTTTTTGTTGTTCCTTCAAAGATATTGTTTTAGTCTGTCCTTTGTGTCTGAGGGACAGAAATGTTCTTTGATTGTATTGGAATATTTAGATTAGTACACAGCTGTGGTGCTGGTGATATGTGTGCCCTTCGACATTTATGCACAGGCTGGTTCCTGCTTCTTTTGTGGAGCAGAAAGGCATTTTTTGTGCCGGGCTTTGTGTTCGTGTTGAAACTCAAAGTGCAGCAGCCCCAGCCACTGCCTTACATAAACCCTGTGCCTGTGCAGTGGACTGCTGTCACTGTCCTGTTTGGAGCAGCAAGATTTCCTTTCTGACCTACTTTTCTGGTCACTGCTTTGAGCCAGGCCATCAGGAGCATTATTAGAACATTTTATATTCTTCCCGTGCCACAAAGCTGCCCTGGCACCACCCTGAGCAGCCAAGCAATGATCCCGTCAGCCCAGAGGGATCCACGAGCAACTAAACAACTCCTTTGTCTTCTTTTCCTGCTACAGCCAGCCCAGCAGATGGATTTGGTGTGCCCTAGGAGCAGGCAGGAGCTGCTCAGGTGCACAGGAAGGACCTGGAATGGTGCTCAAGGATTTGCAGGAGCATATCCTGGCTGTAATTGCCTGGGATAAATGGATATCGATGGGAGTGATACCAGTGGAGCCAGCTTGGGCAGACAGGGTTTTGAGTTGTTTAGGTTGGAAAAGGCCTTCAAGATCACTGAATCCAATCTGTGAGTGATCCCCTCCTTGTCACCAGCCCAGAGCACTGAGTGCCACACCCAGGCTTTTCCGGGCCACCTTCAGGAATGGAGACTCCAAATCTCTCTGGGCAGCCTCTATCAAAGGGCTGCTCCCTCTCATCCTGTCCCTCTTCACCTGGGAGCAGAGGCCACCCCCTACCTGGCTATAGCCTCTTTTCATGAGGAAATGGAAGGAATATTGAAGGAATAACCTGGGAGATCATGAAACGGAAGAAACATGAAGAAATGGAATTTCTTCAACTTCCCAATAATTGTAGAATATGAAACGTGCAGCCTTTGATTACACAAAACTCTCTATAAAGAGCTGGATAGAGTACTGTTGTAAACAAATTTGCATCTGTAAAGATTTTCATGGAGTAAAAAGGGTAAGGATGGGGAAAGGCCTTGTTGTAGGTCTGTATCTCAATTTAGGTAGGTATTGAGGATGGCAAAGGGCTGAGATCAATGTTCCCCCCTCTGAGAGCTGTGAAGTCAGTGCCTCTTTCTGTCTCCCTCTCAGAGCGGTTTCAGAGAGCACAGGTACCCAAGTCTGAGTCATCCTAATGGTATTTAATAGAAAACATAATTTCTGAGCCATAATTTCCTACTCATAGCTTCTACTCTATAATATTATTTTTTTACAGCAATCAGGTTAAATCACCCTCATATTTACTGGAGACTAAATGTCATGCTCTGTTCTGCTCAATTCCTTGCACGATGGCTGACACTGGGAGGGAAAAGCAGTTTCAGCAGGCTCCGCTGCACAGGAGGAGGGAGCAGAGGATGGGAACTATCCCAACAGAGAATCACAGGGACGTGGTTTCCTTGCTCAGGGAGTCCTGTTAGGCTGAGAGGAAGAAAACAACAGCAGGGGAGAGGCTCTCAGCCAAAGGCAGACTTGAGGGCAGCTGATCTTGAGCACATCCTGCAGTGACGAAAGAAGCATGGCAAGGAAAGCGTGCAGGTGATCCATCATGTTTTGCCTACAGCTCCTTCATGAGTTCTGTTCAGCTCAAAGAGTGCCTGGGTTAAGAAAACCTCCTCTAACACTCACCATATGTGCTTATGCATGTCCTGAGCTGCTGAGAATTGTCCAAAAAGCTGGAATTTGGCAAAAAGCAGCAGTCTCCTCGGGTGGCTGAGCAGGGTTTCACTGCCCACAGTGATCTGTTATCCCTTTCCTGACAAATGCCCTCAAGAGTCCGTGCCTCAGGGATCAAAGAATAGACAATTTTGCAATAGAAGTTTTAAGAGGTCACAGCCCCACCGTGGTATGATCTAAACCTGAGGCCCCACAGCTCACCAGGCAGTTACCCTGGCCATGGAAGCAATGTGGCCTGGCTGTTTTTATCTTGGGAAATCTGTGCGAGTTTAAATGTGATTTAGGTGTTATGATCAGACAGACTTAATGAAGAAATAAAAGTTAAGGAGTTAAAATCAGACATGCAAGGCTCTGGTGAAAAAAGTTAACAAGTTTAATGCACTTGGAAGCTTGAAAACTTTGGTATTTCTGACAAAATATTGTCTTTCTTTCTGGGACTTTGTAGCTGCTCAGAACTCCAAGGGACATTTTATTTTGCCTGTGTAACATATTTGAATGGTCTATATCTCAGAGCATCACAACTTCCACATCCAAGGCTGCCATCATAATTCCTGGTCATGATTTTGACATTGCTAATTTGAAAAAACAGATAGATTCTGTTGTTGTCATCCTAAATGTCCAAAATATTTCTGTAACAACTTCCTGTGCCTTCCTGAGAGCCCTGCTGAAGGTAATCCCAAAGTTTACCTGGGTCCCTGGGCCCACAGGCAGGTGTATGACAGTCCTAGAAATGTTCCTATATCCTGGGGAAAAAAAAAAAAAAGGAATGTGATTTCCTAGCTGCCTGGTTGCTTGTGGCACATCCTGCAGCACAGTTGACCACCCACACATTTTTTTGTGAGGGCGCAGCACAAATTCAGTGGAATAATCAGCACTGGAAAAAAGAAAGCACTCACTCCCTGTTTTCCAATTATTTTTTATTCTGAACTAGGTGTGTGTGCATGTGTGGGCTTTCTCCTTCCCCTCAAAATTGGATTATTTCAGCAATCTGGGTGACAGGATGAGCTCAGATGTTAGGAGAGGCTGCTCAAGTTCAGGAGGGCAGGAATGAGCAGATGCTGGAGGGGAGGGGATAGGAAACGTCACAAACTGCTTTTGTCATGAGAGTAATTCTCATGTGACAGCTTTTCCATGATTTCTCTGAAATGTCTGCTAACAGAGAGTGCCTTATTCAGGAGGTAGAAGACAGCCATGACTGGTGATGACCATCGGCTTCTAAACATTGCAATCTCTTTTCCCTCCAGCATCTGGTTGTGCCTCTGGAACTTGGTGGTGCCAGAAATCAACCCCACCTTGTGCTGTTTGTCAGGGAAGCTGCTGCCATAGTTCAAAGCAGCAAAGGAGGGCATTGTGAGCGAGGACAAGCTCCGTGTCCTTGCCTGGGGCTGGGTGATCATTACACTGATGCCTAATTGCCTCAACACAAAAGGCTTTGAGAACTATTCAAGGGCATCAAGTACTCTCTGTTTCCTAATTCCTTCCAAGCTGTCAACATTTCCCATCCACTTCTAACCTGGAGGTTTGCTCAGTCTCTAACTGTATTCACAGGAAAGGGAGTAAAGTTGACAGGATTTGTCCATAAATACTGGTGGTTTTGACAGCTGAATGGAGTTCACGTGGCTGGTTGTGTTGCCAAAGAATGTGTATGAACTTGAATCTTGGAGATTGAATGCAAAGTGATAATTTTATATAAAACTAACTTCAGTCACTGTTACCTATTTAGACATATGGTGTCAGTCTAGTACCAGGTGTAATGGAAACAGCTTAAATACTGCCTAGGACAAGATTACTTAATCTGAAAAAAGTTTCATAATTCTTCATCTTTCTCCTCGTCCTCTTATCCCGAGGTAAACGCTCTGGTTGTTTCCTACACCATTTCACTTACTTCTCTGTTTCTCGGATCGGGCGCTGCTGTGGTCTGTCACTGACCTAGTGCCAGGCACCCAGGAGAGTCACTCGCTCACCCTGCCCTGCCACAGCTGAGGAGAGAGAAAAAATGTAACAAATGCTTCACTACAGTCTTCAGCAGGGCCTGCAGAGAAACCTCAGCTCCAACACCTGGAGCACCTCCTCCCTCTCCTCCATGGACGTCGGTGTTTCCATGTTTTCCCTTAGCTATTCTCACCTCCTCCTCTTATCTGATTAGAGACAAAACTGTGTGACTTTGTTTGGGTTTAATTCTCATCTGTGTCATCACAGAGGTGTTGCCCGGCTCTCTCATTGGCCCAGTTTTGGCTAGCAGCGTATCCATCTTCAGAGCCACCAGCCAGTGGCTCTGCTGGCCAGGGAGGAATCTTCCAGCGGCTTTGCACAGGAGCCATCTCCATGGCCCCCTTGCTGCCAGAAACCAAGCCCTGCAAAACCCAGGTCCCTTCCTGTGCAGATTTCATGAGCTCGTGGAACACTTCAGAAGGACCAGAATCAATGAATCAAGGCAGGGGGTGAGCCCAGGGATTGCTTAGATTGCTTCCTAATCACTCTTTGTAGTGAGAGATTAGGAAGGGCACTCACATGGCCATGGGGAGGAGCTTGCCACTAAAGAAGATGTTTTCTTCTTTCTCTGTGTCTTACCTCTAAGCTTATTGATTAATCTGTTCCTGGGAAAACTGCAGTGTAAGTAAAAGTGGTGGGAACTCCCCTGTTCAGTTTGGAAAGCAGTGACATTATAATCTATTAATTAATTGTGAGAAACAAGTGCTCACTTTGAAAATTTTAAAAGGTTTATTAAACCTTAACAAAAATACAACAAGAGGACTAAATAAGGAAAAAATTGCAGCTCTGGGAACTGGCCTCATGGCTGGTTCATTTTCAAAATGGATGCTGAATCTTTTACACACCTGGGGCTGCATCAGCCAACCCTGGCCCCTCCCAAAGTCTGTCAGTCAGCTCTTTGCCATTTATCAGTGGAGACTGCTTTCATGTAACTGGATTGGAGGTCAGGTGTTGTCATGCTGTACCCCCTAAGCGCCAAGCTTTTCCATTCCCAGCTGCCCCATGCAAGGGGCACATGTGCAGCCTTCTTTTAATCTGTCCTAGACAACCCCGGCTGTCTGATGGTCACAATACAGGGGGGAAAGGGAACTCTGGGAAGAACACAGTCCATAGAGGACATCTAAACTACAATAACATAACTATACATCAATAAAGCCTCTCTTCATACTCACACAATATTCATCCCTTAACTGCGAGAGCCAATCATCTCATTATCCATCTATAGCATTAATGTACAATTTTTCACCTTCCCAGACTTGTGCAAGGTCACCCTCAACATCCCTTGCTGCTAAATTGGAAAGATATGGGTATGATGATTTGGTGGAGTGTGACATGGATAAGGAATTGTCTGGATGAATGATTTCAACAGTCAGCAGCTCAATGTCCAAATGGAAACCAGTAATAAATTGTGTTCCTCTTTCGGTTCATACTGGGATCAGCATTATTTAATAAATCCAGCAATTTTTTTATATACACAAAGAGAGACATTTTTTACTAGAGCCTGGAGTGACTGAACAAGAGATTACTTGTTTTTACCAAAAAAAGGACAAGTTTAATTTGTTTTTTAATAGTAAGGCAACTGAGAAACAAATCCTGAGTTAGCCCTTATTGCACATCTGCTTCTTTTGGAAACCTGAGAACAAAAAGTTATGCTCTAATTCAAGGTTCTAACTACTTTTATCATTCACCAGATAAGCAAAGATAAATAGTAAAAAAGCAACAACTTTTTCAAAAATAGAATTGTGGAGGGATAGAATGTAAGCGAATAGTGTAGAAGGTAATCTCACGCCTGAGGAGTTCCACCTGTACTAATCACTAAAGATTAGGAACAGGCCTGCCCTTAACAGGCCACAGCTGTGTCCAATAAGAAGACAAGTGCTACAAAAGAGTGGGTTAGCTGGGTGTGAGGAGAGTTGGAGTTTGTTGGCTGTACTGAGAAGAAGGAGTCAGTGCTGTGAGGAGATGCCCATGAGAAATCACTGAGAAGGCATGGAAGCCTGGAAGCCTTTGAAATAAGATGATAACATGCAATGATGAGAAAAATATTTCAATGAATCAAGCGCCTATCATTTCCATCAGTATACAATATTTTGAGCTTGATGTTTAGCTGAGAAGCATTTATTTGTCTCAGAATTACTACCCCTTACTTACAGATCCAGAAAGAAATAACAAATGGATGTAATTTTTGGTTAAAACTTTTTTAAAAATGATTTTTAATTTTTTGTTCTTTAAGCAGAACAAAAGCGATCCTTTCACCACACAAATTAGCACTGCAGGGCACTGGTTTTTGAATGGGGAATCTCTATCATGAAAGCTACTATCCCATGCCCTTGGCTAGAATGAAAAGTCTGTAGAAAATTAACTTCTTTTTGATCTGGATAAAAAGTTGTTTAAATTGGGTAAAACTGTAATGGGGTCTTATAAAAAAAAAACCAAATAAATAAATTTCTGGCTGCCCTACTGTGGGGGAAAAAAAAACCAACAAAAAAAAAAAGGAGCAAACAGAAGCAGGGATTTTGGAGCTTCAGAGCTCTTCACCTTTGCTTGTTGAGTTGCTTTTTAGTATTTTGGAGAGGTTTTTTGAGTGTTGCATCTGAGCCTCTGTGAAATAATTACACTGATGGTTTTGGTTTCTAATGTAGAGCACAGAAATCTGCTAAAGCCATTCTGCAAATTCTGCTGAGTCTTCCACCTCAGATCAGCAGCTCTCAGGTCATTAATCATGCTTTATAAGCTTTAATAGACTAAGTGTTTTAAAGACATCTGCTGAGTCTCAAAGAATAGAGTGCAGACTTTGCTTTGCTGAGATTTCTGTATTAAAACAGCAATATTGTTAGGAGAGAAAAAATGACCCAACATAAAAAAGCTTGGCCTCTCCCTTTGGTTCCTGCCATGCTGCAGGAGTGGATGGTCACACAAGTCATTTATAACTGGAGACTAGGGACATTAAGCTCAGCAGGCATTAAATATTTCCTTAGATAAAAGCATTGTCACCACCATCACTTGCTCAGGCAGTGAGCATGTGAAGAAAGAATATAAATAAAGAAGTGCTTTGCATTAATTGATGTGGGACTAAAACACAGTTTTCTCCTGCACAACACATTGTGCATGCCTGAAAATTGCTGCAGGTGACTGGTCTTTTGCTTGTTTACTATTTTTTTTTTGTCTGATTCAGCCTCTCAAACACATATTTTGGTGAAGGCTGCTTGAGAAAAAAGACATTAATTTAGTATGTTGTGTCTCACATTTTAAGTAATGCTATGCCAGGCTCGGAAGCTAATTCTGCATTGGGTTAGTGAATTATAAATATCCTTCTGTAAATACACCATGGCACTTGTTACCTGTTTATTTGTAGGGTTTTTTTCCATATATTTTACTGTGGAGTAGCAGCTTCGCTGTACCACAAAAGACTTCCACAATGGAAAGGAAGGACTGAGGTGGAAAGGAGCAAACTCTTGGTTATGGGTACAGGTTTGTTCCCAAACAAACAATGGGGCAGGAAACAGTTGTGCCATGGTTTTGCTCATATTTGTTAGTTGTCCTCTTTCATTCAGTGTTGTGTTGTTATTTTGATTTTTGTGAAGTGAATTTTTGTTTTGGTTCTGGTTGGTTTGTAAGTGAAGGTAGTGTGCTGAATTTGGATTTTAATGATCATTCCTAAATGAAGCATCAGTGCTTGAGCTAAATGCTTGTTCTGTACCCCTGGATTTACTCTCAAGCACAGAGGGTGCACTGAGGAAATTCAGTACCTCCTGTTTGAAAGTGCTTTACCTAAAATGTGTGAAATGAGAGTGATTTTTTCCTTCTCCCACACTTTCCTGGGAAGCAGCCCCATTCCCAGAGCTGCCTTTCCATTTTCCAAGCCCAGCAAAGCAGAACCTGAAAGAGGAATGTCTTCACCACGAAGTTGAGGAACCACTTTCCTTCAGTCCAGTTGATATTTAAGGTCATCCAACTCCCCTCCAGGCTGTGTTAATGAGGCAAAATGGCCAACTTTGAGGTGGGACACCCAGTTGTAACTTTGGTACTTCTGTGGGAGAGTTCTACTCCGTGGGTGTGGAAGGAAACATCAGCTGCAGGGTTTGCTGCTTATTTCCTATGTTTTTCTTACAATACTTGAACAAAGTGTCTTATGCTGAGTCAGAATTTTTGTCTGAGATGATTTTTCTTCCTGACTTTTTCTACTGGTTAGGGAAAAAAATAAATAATATGAGAAATTTGCATGTAATCCAGAGTAATTTCCCCTTTCTTCTCCTCCCTGTGTTTCTCAGTTTGGTACTGAAGACATTGCTTTCTCTCCCAGCCCTTTGAGGCCCGGAATAAAGCCAAGAAAATGAATGAGAAGGTAAACAGAGGCAAAGAAAAATAGATATATGATCAGAGACACAAAGCAGGTTCCTGGCAGAATGTGGAACTGAGCCCTTTTGCTTTCTGCAGAATCCAAGCTTCCCTTAAAAGGATAACTGAAGGAAATAGGTCAACTCAAATAACAGTAAATCATGCTGGTTGAAAATGTATCCCACTCCTCTCTGAGCTGCAGGATGACACAGAGTTTTAAAACTCCATTTGCTGATGAGCAGCTGGGATGTACAAGGAAACTCTCTAGGATCTGAGCAGTGTCCCTTGCTTGGTGTGACAGTTTTCCTAACGACTTTCTCACTCTATCTGCTCTCAGCTGTTCCGTTTCTTTTCTTTTTCTAAAGGAAACTTGAGTCATTGCCACTTTTAAAACTCCCCTTGCTGCCTTAATGGGATCTTCCCTCACTTCCTGCTTTTTTTTCCTCTTTCCATATTATGAGAATTTTATTCTCCTCTTCATATAATTTCAACACTTCTCACCTTTCCTCTCACTGTAAAAAAAAATGGAAGCCTTGTGCTATAGCATTTTGAAATAAAACTCCAGAGTAGCACTCCAGTTTCAGCTGCTCCTGGAGAAAGAGGAAGGCAGCTTTATTTAATTTTATTTTTTTCATAAGTTTTTAATGGTCTTGGTCTTGAGTTCAGAGTTCTTACATCATGCAGGGTACCCTCCAAAAATATTAGTTTCAAGTTCTTTGCTGAATGTTTAATAAATTGCAAAAACATTTCCTAATGGACTTCGTGCAATAACATCTTTTACAGGATGAGTCCTGGGAAAGGTGGCAGAGTTCAGGACGAATGACAGAAAGGAGAGAGGGAAATAGTATTTGTCCTTGGAGAAATGATCCAGAAAAGGAGCTGGAAAATGGAATTGAGCGCTATTATTTACTTATTGAAACTAGTCTGTAGATAGATATGTGATCGCCTCCCAGAAAAAATCGAATTTCAGTGCAGACAGATGAAAAGTCTAATTTTTTCATTTCTTTTGGAGACTTTGTCTATTTATTAATGTAATTCGTCCACATTAATGAGCTGAATCAGATCAGAGAGTACTAGTAACAGTGGAATAGAAAACAGCACTGAATATTCCTAGAAATCAGAAATTGAAAATACCTGTTTAAAGCTAATTCTTAGGCCTACTGTAATGTGATACTGCTTGTTGGTAATTATCATCCTGTTAATCTCCCACCATTGGCTTAATTTGCATTTACTATTTAAGCCACACCTGCTAAAGATAAACAACCTTGCTCTAAAGATTTCTGGAGCTGATAAATCCCGGCCTCATTTGACCTTCCTCAAATGCCAGGATCTGAGCAGGTGCCTGAACAGAATATGAATTTTAATCTCTCCAAGGTTTAGCACAAGCGATTGAATCCATATTCCCTGTCCATTGTGTTGCCTGGAAGCAGATCATGGCTTTTATTATTTCTTGCATGTTCCCAGAGTGCTCAGATTCCTTAGCCCTCATCTCCAACCCCTTCTGCCTGGGATGAGAATCCCAGAGAGACAGTGCCCTCAGAGGGTGGACAGGGACACAGTGACAGTGCCAGGGGCCAAAACCATAACCCTGTGTTAACTCCATCAGTCAAACTTTGATGTAGCCCTGTAAATCTGATAATAATCTAAGCCAGGCAGTAAACAGAAGTAGTAGCAGTATTATTGGATTTTTTTTTCTGCCTGTGAAAAATAATACTGTCACAGATTGTGGAGCTTTTTCCAGGTAAGCTTAGAGATAATATGGTTTGGATATCAGGAGTGAGGAGCCCTGCAGTTCTTTCAGGCTTATTTGAGTTTTATTGTCTTATTCTGAGAGCACTTTTGTATTTTCATGCTGAGCCTCTCCTTGCATGAGGAGCTGTTTGACGTCTGTGCTATAAAAGCTGCGGTTCAGATTATGTTTCTGTGTTAGCAGTCAGCTAGAGTGGCCTGGGGCTAAAGATTCCGTAAGAGGGAAGTATAGTGATCATTTTTTATAAGATGGGAATTCTGGATAAATTTTATCCCCCGACATTGATTAGCAGAGAACTTTCCAGTGAATATTCGGTGTTGGTTGCATTTATTCAAAAGAAATTCCAGTTCTGTAACATGCTCAGGGAGGGCGCTGGAATGAAGGGATCCAGCGCTGGAGATGGGCAGCAGGTGGCACCCACAGACCGTGGAAATTCCTGCCTTGCTGCATCCAGCCAGGTGAGAATGGCTTTTAAAACCTGCTGGGACCCAGCTTAACACACATTTACCTTTCCTGGGTTACACATTTGGTGTTTGAAATAAAACAAATGGGATTTATCCTGTCTAGCAGCGTTTGCGGTGTAAAATATGCCCACAAAAGTTGTCTGCTGCCTTAATATTTGTATTAAAAACTTTATTCTTAGGTGTGGTGCATAGATTAACAAGTCAAACAATAGAATGGAAAAACAATTAGAGTAGAAGTGTGTTTCAGAGGCCTCCAGCTTGCCCAACCTGCCCATTATCCTTGGAAAAAAAACTTACTCCAAACTCCCATGCTGAGGAGGAATGCCATAACTCTGGCTGGTTTTTAGGAATACATAAATACATTCTGGAAATGAGAAGTTAGGAGGGACAGCTTTTCCCCCAGTTGCAACATAATCCTTTATCATTCACAGTCTTTCTTAATCTAGCTCACATCACCTCCTCACATTGTTTGTGTTTTGTTTGTGTTGTTTGGTTGAGGAATCACTTTTATCCTGCAGTGGAAATAAATTGTCTTTTTACACACAGATAGTTTTATGTTCTGTTTTGATTATGTTAGTAAAGATTTTAAAAGGAGATTAGTCCCCAATGTACATTCTGCTATTTTAGAGTTTTCTAAGTTTTCTCACAGTGTGTTGGTGGCCTAAAAAATATATCTTTATTAAAAAACATAGATTTTGATTTGTTGAATTCAGTGTGCACCAGTATGTACTTTTAAATGTGTAAAAAGGAACATTATCAATTATTTGTACAAATATGCTCAGTGACTGGTTTATAGTAGTTTATATTTCCAGGTTGTTTCACTGCAATAGGGCCGTTCTTAATACAAATGCATAACTTGAGTCATGGAATGGTTTGGGTTGGAAGGAATCCTAAATAACACCTGGTTCCAACCCCCTGTCTTGTACCTTTCACCAGACCAGGTTGCTCCACCAACCTGGCCTTAAGCACTCCCAGAGTTGGGATAACCACAGCTTCTCTTAGGTAGTTTCCCCCCTTTCTTCTCATTTTGCCTTCTTTCTTAAAGGTTTTGAGAGGGCAACATAAAAATACCACTTGGGTCTTCATCTTCACTCTTGAATTCTTTCTCACAACATATTTGCATTCTTGGCCCACGCTCCTGATGTCAAACCTGAGCAGTCATAAAGATCTCATTCAACAGGTGTGGTGTGAACTGGAGATATTCTTTATTAATTTATTCATTCTGATCCATGGAAAATGTTACATGGAATGATTTCTTGGTATCATTGCAATAGCTAATAGAAGGAAGAGGTTTTATTCCTGGATATTTCATAACATGATTTGCATAGGGGATGACATTTTTTCATCAAGGCATTAGATCCCCAGACTGCCAATTTCAGTCTGACAGCTGTTGGGATTAATATGGGAACTACTTGCTTCTATTCTCCGAGGCTGGGATTATCTATTGGGATTTTTGTTTTCAAACAAATTTGTTGCATTTTGTTGAGTTTACATGAAGCAATGGTAATTAAACATTTGTGTGTCTGGCAAAGCAGTTTGTTGCTGGCAAACACCTAATTTACTGGCAGGAAGGATACAGAGATTTATCTGGTTTCATGGTTGAATTATTATAATCTCTGAATGCATTTGAGGATGTGAATCTTAAATTTGGACCAGGGATTGAAACACTCTAAGTTTCATCATGTTTTTAGGAATAGAACATCCTCTAGCATTACATCCTGGCATGGTGGCGAGAGGATGTGGATTGCTCTGACTAATTTTGGGAAAGAATGGAATTTCATTTTCAAGAAAACTGGGAAGAGGATTTTCTGCTTGTATAACCCAAAGGTTTTCCCAGCGGAATACCTTCTGAATCAGGACATGGTTTGTCAAACACAGCATCATGAATGATGTAACATAAAACCTGGGGTTTGCTCTGTTAATGTCTTCACAACAGTTCCATTTAGGATGGCAAAATATTTAGCAAGGGAGACTGTGAGGCTTCCCCAGTGTTGTAGAAACACTGCTGGAGTAGGAGGCTCACTCTGCTTCCCTCCAGTGGGTGCTGATACACCTCAAGCTGAAAACACTTGGCATCATCCCCACATTTACATCTGTGTGGGCTGGAGGTGCCTTTGGAGGGGGAGATCTTTTCAGGCTACATCTGAGGTCATGGATTAGGTGTCATGCCACCCAGGAACAGACATTCTGAGGAACTGGTTTCCTACTATTTGTTCAAAATTTTGAAAATTACAAATGAAAAACAGAAAATCCTGTTCAGTGTAAAAATTCCTGCCTGTAAACATTGGCTTACAAATGTTCATTATAAAATTCTATGTCTGAGTACTGAGTAAATTTCTCATCACATCAAACTAACTCTAACTCAATTTCTTTGTGCCTTTTTTCCCTCTTTTTTGTTCATCCCCTCACTCCTTTCATTAATCGGTAAATTTCTCATCTCAACACATCAAACTAACTCTAACTCCATTTCTTTGTGCCTTTTTTTCCTCTTTTTGGTTCATCCCCTCACTCCTTTCATTAATCATTCCTCTGAATAGCTCCTTCTAACTGAGCCACCATCATTCCTATTTATGATTTCTTCTCATGTTTTTATTTCCTTTTGCTTTCCTGTGCTCCAATTCCTGTCCTCCTTGCTTTTGTTCCTGCTTTCCTCTTGCCATACCTTGCTTGCATTAAAGGCTTGCTGAGAGATTGCGAATTTACTCTGTCTTGAGCGTGCCTTTCTTTCTTGTTCATTCTGCTCTGGCTTGATGGTTTCTATTGATTATTAATATCTATACAAATTAAGTATTAACCAAGAGCATGGAGCAGGAAAAAAAAGTGAGGGTGGGGACCCCTGGCACAGGCTGCCCAGAGGAGCTGTGGCTGCCCCTGGATCCCTGGAAGTGTTCCGGAGAACACAACTCAGGATGTTCTATGATTCTACAACTCTACTTAGCAAAACTTGCTTTAAGCTAATTATTTGTGGCAGTGCCAGGGATAAAAAGTTCAATCAAGATGCCAAGCAATTAATTTTAATTTAGATATTATTATAGAACAAGGGGAGACCATGAGGCTTCCAAATGTAACAGGGCCAAGGATTAAAACATAAATGCCTTGGTACATTTTTGGGGGGTCAGGAAAAGAAGCTGCTTTTATTTTTCCTTACATAGAGATACAACTCTACAGAGAAGATAATTCAGGTTGTTTGTTTTTTTTTTTTTTTTAAAGGAGCCTACCATATGGAGCTTTAATTACAATTGGCTTTAGGGAAGTCAAATAATCTTTTGTAAATAAAGTTGGAGGAAATGCTGTTTGCTTCTGAAATGGTTCTAGATGCTTTCCTTCTGCAAAGATGACAAATAGGAATGTTGTTTGTGGAAACACTCAGCCGTTTCCAGGAGTGTTACCCATGTGCAGGAACAAAAAAGGGCTTGCTAGAATTCTTTGGACTATGCACAGGACCTTATTTAGGCAAATTCAGGCTAGCCAATCATGCCTTGAGTGTGGAATGTATGAACAAAAGTGTGCATCCCTTACTTGATGTAAGGAAAAAGTCAGGATTTATTCAGTTCCACCTTCTCCCTTCAATCAGTCCATAACTATATTTTTCCACAGTGAGATATGCATATTTTTTTAATGACTCACTGGAGGATTCACCTTTTTCAAAGAAACTAGCTGTACGTAAGCTTAAAGACTTTTATTGTAGTTTCAGACTGAATTTCAAAACTATTTAAGGCAGTAGCAGATGTGTAATAAAAACTTCATGATCTTACTCAGAAGTACACAAACCAATGCCAATATGGTCACTATAATCATCAGGGAATCAATGTATTTTTAGAATTTATCCTTCCTACTGGCCTTGTAGGTGCTAATTGGAATGATAAGTGTGCTACAGAATACAACTGAGCCATGGTCAATGTGTTAAAAAAAAAACAACACAAGCAATGATGAGATACGGCAACGTTTTAAGGCTTTGAACATTTCCTTTTTCAGATGGAATATTCATACTGCTGTGTTTAAATTAAGGAAGCGAAGGATTTTACAGGGCAAATTGATGACAGCCTGGTATGATTTGGCACTGGTCACAGGCAGTCATTTGCTCTTTGAAGTCAGACAGGTTTCTCTGTCCCACTCAGACTGACAAAAATCTGGTTGGTGATAAAGTGTTTGCATGAGCATAAAGAGTTGATTCATGAAGCCAATGAAAACTCTGCTTTAAAAGAGTTGATGAGTCTCTGACACAGCCCCTACAAAAGCTTTATCTCAAAGTAGAGGGAAAAAGTCCTTTTGGAAAAGCTGAAGTGTTTGTTCTTGAGGCAGCAGGATCATCACTTCCATCTTGCCAAGTCCTTGTCCCCGTTCCTGGGTCTTCAACCTATATTTGGGTAACGAATCCCAGTGAACAGCTCTGTCAAGTGATACCAGAGGATTCAAACTTGAAGATTTGATGGATTAAAACTGGTGAAACACATCAATTAAAAGTTCAGGTTCCAATTAATCTTATTTACTTATTGTCTGGAACAGATTTAGCAAAAAAAGCCCCAAACATGCGAGCTTGAAATACCATTTTGACAGCAGCTTTTTTGTTGCACGAAAGCAAGAAACTAAACTTTGGAATTCACATTCCTTCTATAAATATTTAACTGAAGTAGTTCTTTCTGTAAGAACAGGAGTCTTTCTATAGGTTTAAAAATTGCCCAATCTGATAATGATAAGGAGCTGGTGGTTTTTTTCTCTCTTATTTCCCACTCATGCACTGATAGACAAGGAATATTGCAATTTATGTGAAAATTCTAATTTTTTTTTTTGTTTCAAAGCAACTTTGTTTTCTTTTAACTATGGAGGACCGTTTTTTTTCTTCCATTGCTGACAAAATTTTCTTACAATGAACCAGGATGTGAATTGGGATCCAGAAACTTGTAGTTTGGGCAAAAACAGTTTTATGCTGGGGAATCTGCAGATAAACCCAGATACAATTTGCGTGTGTGTGTGTATATACACTTATAAATTAGATCCAATAATTGGTGCCCTATATCAGGATGATAATGATAATGAATGAAAATATCAGGAAATTAATGAATTCTGTAAGTTTTTTACTTTTTCTATTTAAAAACAAAACAGACATAAAACCACCCAGAGAGGTTTTAATAACCAGAGTTCATAGTATAAATTATTAATTCCCATTTGTAGGGAACTACCAACTACAGCTACCAAAAACCCCAAAATGTCCATTTTCATCCTCCATAAAACCTAAATGGGAATTCCCAACCAGTTCCTTAAGAGAAAGCCAGTCCCTTCCCGAATGGGGTCCCTCGAGAATTTCTTGAGGCAAATTTGTTTTCAGATTTGTTCCCTCCCAGGGAGTGAAATTGGTTTAAATACTGGAAAGACTCCTTGGAAGTTTCCAAGTCTCTCCCAGTACCATGAGTCAGATATCTCCAGGTTGTGTTGTGCCAGATTTGACGTCAAATGATAATCCAGTGGGGTTTTCCACTAGACTTCCTAATGGAGATTCAATGGGATTTTACTGCATAAAGTAACGGGATTTTGTCTGAATCACCCAAGCCAATATAAAAAATCTGGTCCTGTTAACAGGCTTGTTGAAGCACATTTTTAAAGACTTAAAATGTTGAGGAAAAGAAGTAAAATTTTAATTTCTATGCAGTGATAAAAATTTTGAATATTAATTAATTAGCATACTAATGCAGCACGAAGTCCCTGCTCTGGGTAGTCTTGGTGGCGACAGCAAGCTCTGATTACTCCTGATTTTCAAATTATCTCTGCTCTCCAAGACCAGGGCGTGCTTTTACAAGAACAGTTGTTGCTGCTCACTGGAAATTTTCTGAGGAAGAAAGGAAGTATTGCCTCATGGCTGGGTTTGGCAGGTCCTCTCTGAAATTCAGGAGCTGTTGGTCATGGGTGGCCTGGTGACATCTGCCCTGGGACCAGCATCACTGGTGACCTCTGTGGCTAATGAAACTTATGTTTTTTGTAATTTTACTGGATTGGTAATAGATCCAACAAGCTTCCAGCATTTGAGGATTTGGGGGTTTGTTGTGTTTATTTTTGTTTATTTTTTTTTGTTCTATTTGGCCAGAAACCAATTCCAAGAAGTCTTTATTTTCCCACAGACTGGGAATCCAGCTTCTTTGGCGAGCTGCAGTTGTTCTGTAGCTGGGCTCCCACACTGCTGAGCATTCTTGAGCAGAGCTGTTGTCTTCATCTCAAAGTGAAAAAATTAAAGTGTAGATTCGTGAATTTGGCTTTGGCGCATTTTACCCTTTCTTAAGTAAATAATAATTTCAAACACGTGGAACTCAGTTTAGAAAGAATACATTTTCTAAAGATCTTTTAAGAGTAGGCTCAGAACATTGTCCAAAGAGGAATAAAGATTAAAACCCCAAATGGCAGCTAAATAGATGACAAGTGCTACTCCTATCCCAGTCCTGTGGAAAACAGCAAAATAATGGGAATATGGATTTTTAAGCCATGGTTAATAGAATGTCACCTGTACAACATGGAGCTTGATTTTACATGAGGGGAGTAGATTGCTGCTCAGTTCGGAGCTATCGAAAATTCATAGGAACTGTCTTTGTCATAGAGTTTTTAAAAATCATCTCAGTTTCTATTTCTCCTGTGTATTTTGCAGGGATAAATCTGGAGTAGGTCTCAGGGACTTCTGCCCATCCCTCAATGCCCAGACAGGAAAAGGAGTATTGCTTATTTTGCTATCAGCTTATTTTTTCCAGATAAGGAGATCACCCAATAGTTTCCCACATTCTTGAGAGTTGGTAGTTGACAATTGTTCATAAAAGAAAGTTAAAATCGTCCAGGGGATTACTGGGTGGAGAAATTTCCAATGTCTGCCTTAGCAACTCACTGTCTCCCTTTTTATTTTTTTTTAAATAAGCACCTTTATTATAACCAATATAAATAGATCCATTGTCTCATAGCACCCACAGTTGCAAGACAAACACAGAGGAGTTTGTCCTCACCAGCAGTGAGGTGAAGTCAGTGAGATTGTTGATGGCATGAACCTTGTTGGGTTTGGCTGGCTCCCAAATGCACATATTAGCAGAGAATCTTTCACCTGACGAGGATTAATCGTGCTGGAATGTGTGGCAGCAGGAGGAGATGTATAGGAGCAGCTTGCTGTAAACAAAGTGTGGTTTTTTGTGATTATGGTTTGTTTTTATGTGAGTCAGACTGGCAGTGATCTGGTGAGGTAATCTGCCAGGGAATGGGATGTGGCATTCCTCTCTCCCTCCATGCCCCCACCTGAGCAATGATTGGATTAAAGATGGGCACAGTGTGAATTGATGGGGCTGCCTGTGGAGTTGTGTTCTTAGAAAGGAGCAGCATGGGTACAGACCCAGCTTATCAACTGGCCCACAGCAATATTAGATGCAGACACTGATAAGACCTATATTTAGGAAAATGAGGACAGCTGCACTCATGCAGGTGTTCACTCAGCTCCTGTGCTTGGTGTGTGCCTGTGTGTCTGCCTCTCCTTGTCCCACTGTTGGAGTGTGGATAGACAGCAGCTTTCATATGGCTGAGGGGACCGAGACATCCTAGAGCACCCAGAACAGGAGCAGTGTCTGTCACAGCTTCCCAGGGTCACTGGACAAGAGAAAATGGCTCCAAACTGGGAAAAATATGGGTTTAGATAAGATATCAGGAAGAAATTCTTCACAGTGAGCTTGGTGAGACACTGACTTGGAGAGCCACAGAGGCTGTGGCTGTCCCATCCCTGGAAATGTCCAAGGCCGGGCTGGATGGGACCATGAGCAGCCTGGGATAGTGGAAGGTGTCCCTGCCCATGGCAGGGGGTGGCACTGGATGATCTTTAAGACCCCTTCCAACCCAAACCATCCTGTGATTCCTTGATAATACCTATGTAAAACGGTAGTGACCACAGAAGTATCTGTAATTACTGATTCTTGTGTCATGTTTTCGCCCATTTTAACTGGGTACCATTATGCCCTTCTAGAAGGCACAAAAGTTTTAGGAAATAGAAAACCTACCCATTGCCATTCATTTATCTTATTTTCACAACTTCAATGCTGTTCATGTAGAAAATTGGAAGTTCTAACCAGGTTGCTGGGATTCTATAAATGGTTTGTATGGGCTTAGCCTTACTTTTTTATGGAATGAGAGGGGAAATGGGCACACAGTGTGGCCACATGAGTCACAAACATCTGTCTTTGTGGGTGTCCTATTTGATTAATTAAAGTTTACAGCCCTTTCAGCTTTCTTCACACCAGGCCCCCAAACAGCATGTGAGTAATTTTGTACTTTAGGGGTTGCCTGGAGGTGGCAAATTTTCCCAACTTTTGCTGTATTCAAAGGTGTTTGTCTTTCAGGCATGAAATTCAGAATGTAGGGGTTTTATTTTTTGGCTTACAGATGTCATTAATGTCTGCCCCTTGCTGGTGGTAAATATGGTCTTAAAAAACTGTGAGGATAAAAGAAATGGGAGCTAGGGAGAGAAGCTCTGTCTTGAGCTTGACATGTTTTCCACATGGTTTAGTCATAAATTCTGAAAACAAATTGCAGCTTTTCTCTGTTGGGATGACTGAAAATCAGTAGCAGACGCCTTTAATTCTCCCACATTCCAGGTAATAGGACTTTTCCAGGAATGGCTTCGCTTGGTTCAGAGACTGTTCCTGATGTGCCAGACTGTAAATGTCAGGCTTGGGCAGGGTGATGATTGCTCTGCTGTGTCCTCCTCAGCTGTTACCAGTGTGAAATGAATAAGGATGTTTTGGCTCTTGCTGTAGTTCTGATTAGCTGAGCAGTTTTATGGGTTTATTTTGCCTTTTTAAACCATTTCCATCCAGCATAGCACAGACAGGTTCAGTTTTCCTGCTGGAATCTCCTCCAGCTTTTTATTCCCTGAATGTGCCTCCCTTTTTCCCCTGTGCTCTGTGGCCAGCTGTCTTGATTTGGGAATGGTGCTCCTCAATTTAGGGCTGCCACAGAGATGCTCCAAACTTTAATGATTTCTCTGGATGTCTGAAAATCTGTCTTGTCTCACAGTCTGGTACCTTGTGAATTGTTTTCCCTCTTTTAATATGGGAAAAAAACCAACCTTACCGCCTATCCACAGATCAAAGAGTTCAGAATTTTTACATCAATAATATATATAAAATATCAAAGAGCTTGCTCTCCTGAATGTTTCCAGATAACTTAACAGCACCAGATACCTGTGTTCTCCTTCACTTGGAAGTAGGACAACTGAAATACAAAGTCAAGTTTATTTGCACAGAGAAACCTGTTAATGACTGTCACCATTAGTCACCACTTGATGTAGAGGGAGTGGGTGTGGGAAGAGAAAGCAAACATAATGGAGAATCAGATATTTCCAGTCATTTACACAGGTGGCCTAAGCCTTGAGTACTTCTAAGTGCCTGTTTCACTGCACTTTGTTTGAACTTAAGTTCAAATTTTGCTTTTTGTTTCCCACACATTATTACAACATTGCCAAGGAAACATTTGCTTTAATGCACCTCTGTTTAATTTTCTAGATCCTCACTAGAGGTATGTATGGAATCCTATTTTCTACCCAGCTCTAATGATCAGTGCTATGTACACCCTTGTCTACCTGATTTCTGCTCAGGTACCCAAATATTCTCTCCTTATCTCCCCTCAGATAAACAACAAATCAAAGCAGCAATCATTTCCAGTTGTGCTCTCAGGAAAAACTGAAAACAATTTTGCTAACAGACTTCTCAACAAATGTTGGGAAGCATAATTTCATTTTCCAAAGTGTAAACTGCTTTTCCAGCAGTGCTCTGTCAATTAACTGGCAAAGGCTTCATCCATCAAATATCCGCAGTGACCAGCTGGAATTTGCTGAAAAATAAACATTTTGAGTCTTATGTAGGAGTAAAGGTTTGGCCATTGGTCCAACATATGATTAGGGTTATAACAAGGCACATGCTCGCAGCGGAAATTGACTTTTTTAGGGAACACAAACCAATGCTTGCTTGAGTAGGAGCCTCTGATTTTTCCAGGCGTCAAAACCAAAAAATAAGCGCTGTTACTTTGGATACTTTCCTTGGTTTTGCTCCAAATTTTAAGAAGAATTCACTTATCTCCTGAAGACCCATGGTAGACATGCAGTCTGTTACCAGTGCTGATATCCCAAAGGGGAATTGAGCCAAAATGGCTTGCCAGAAAATAGTTTCTGTAAATCACTTAAAGATGAAGGCAATTTCACCCTCTGCCCTCATGAAATATCAGTATTTAATAACTTTCGATTTCTTTCCATTTCTCCTGATTTCTTTGATTTGCTACAAAATGTACCCAAACACGGTCCTGAAACAACTGAATTTTCACAGTGAGAAAAAAATAAAGTAGAAAAAGAATTGAAAATAAAAATTATATTTTTTAATCATTTAATAATAGTGTCAAAACTATTTCATAATTGGTGTGCATCTATGAAAGAGCTTATTTTTGGAAGTGTGAGACATAAGATGTGTTTATATGCTACTTTTCTCTCCAAATTTGAATTGGATATTCTTGCATCAAGTGCACGTATGGTCTTCACTACATACATGTCTTATATTTAGAGGTGGAGAGGCTGCTGAAAATCAGGTGTTTTGACTCTGTGTGGCTATCCAAAAACCCCTTCTGAAGGTGTTGAAGGTCAGTAGGTTTAGAGGAATATTGTTTAAAACATAAAAACTGCAAAGCCTGAAAATGGTGTGTTGCAGCTTTTTCCTTCCTTTTTTTTTTTTTCCTTCTTTTTTTTCCTTCCTTTTTCCCTTCCTTTTCTTCCCTGCCTTGTCAAATCCAGCACAAGCTCTGAGAGACAGCTCTGCAGGCTGGACACATCTCCAGGATCTTTGGCAGCTCATGGGCTTGGCTTGATGTGTGCAGAGCTTTGTTGTTCCTCGCTCTGCTGCCAGGACACACACAGGAACTCATGTGTTCTCTGCCTGGCTGCCCCTTGCTCACCTCCCTTTCTCCCAAACAGC
>NW_005054634.1:78945-100059 GCF_000277835.1 Geospiza fortis
GCCCTTTTCCATGAGAAGAGCTTTAGATCCTTGCTGGGCCCCTTTCCTCACCTCTCTTTGGCACCCCAAACATCCAGAGAGATTTTCATGTTCATTTATTGCCATGGGCAGGCCAGGCTCCAGGTGATCTTTGCATTGTGAGCATGTTTATTGCAGACCAATATTAATATGTTCTGCAACTAAAAATTGTTGTAGCCGTACAGATCTCTGCAGGTTGATGTCTTGGCCATAGGATAGTGAGGGCACCACTTGCATAAACACTTCCTCAAGTCTACCTGTCCTCTGTTATTTCCCTGATGCAGAAATTAAAACACAAGGATGTTGAAGGGAATGCAGGGTTTTAAGAGAATTCGTGGCTTTTTACTGCCTTAATTCTGATTCTGTGAGTGTATTTTGCTTCCTTTAGGCATCAGCTGCACTGCTGGGGACAAGAGGTTTTCCTCACAACCCTCCACTACAAATGGAGAAAACAAAATGAGTCCTTAAACTTAAGATTTTAATCACATTCCTGACATCTCCTAGCCCAAGATTCAGTGAATCTGGATCCATGCTTGCTTGTTAAAATCATGCAGAAATAACAGAAAAATCAGAAAAAAAATGTCATTTGAAATGTCGTATGAACTTAAGTCTGCACGTTAGTAACCTTGTCATGGGTTGTAAAGATTCATATTGGATCATTTCTTTTTCTTTCTGTTGTCTGTGTTGATTTCTTTGAATTTGATCATGAAATGAAAAATCTGCATTTTTCCAGGGTGTTAGAGGAAAGCAGGTGGTACCTGATTTTTATGTTCTGTGAAAAGCTGACATATCCAATAGACTGCAAACTCCCCATTTTCAAGGTTTCCAATGGTCTGGCTGGAAGAGTAGGTGGGTAAAAAAATAAGACAGTGTAAAGGAATCTAGTTTTTCCCTTCTCTGCAGGCCAATATTCCTGCAGCAGTTCTCATTTCAAAGATGCAATCTCACATGTAAAACTTTCACTTTAGAGGTGCATTATTTGATGGTCTAGACAGACTATATCCTGTGTCTGTAACTAGAATCAAAGCCACATTTTTTGCTGTTGTATATTTGGCCACCTCAGGCATGCAGGTTAATTACACTGAGTGCACCATTTATTTAAAAAATTGATTTAATTTCTTTTGTGAATGCATTGGCTTATCTATGACGATGGAAATGAAGAGGCGGAAAAAAACTTTAGGAACATTACCTTTTGTGTGGTAACAGAAACATAACTCTAATTTGGTGAACCATTACATTATTACCAGTTTCTCAATTCCTTTTCAGTGGAAATATTGGCTCTGACATTGGGTACTCTTTTATATGTGCTGTATTGCTTATCCTCTTTATATGTCCAGGCAGGCTGTCAGAGAGAAATCTTAATCTCTGGCAGATAAAACCAGATAAAACCACCCTCAAGTGTTTTAGATCATGTGGGCTACTCATACCAACCAACATCTGCTTGCCTGGGGTTTTAGAAATCTTCCTGGAGAAGAAACTGTCCAGTCTGCCACAATTTTATGTGACAAAGAAATAGTAAGAAAATCTGGAAGTGATGGCAACAAAGAGTCACTCTTTGGGTGAGCAGTGAGGAACAATTTTGGCAGTTCTGGATTGAAGTATTTCTGTCTGAATCAAAAGTATGCCCTGTTTTTAATTCCTTTGGCTTAGGTTTTCAAGTGGTATATAACCAATTATTCTTCAGAAAATGACTTCCCAGTTAAAAAATACTGATATTTGGAGAAATGGATGACACAAATGATCTGTTTGGGTATCTGTGCAGAAGCAGCCAAATGAAATGAAATCCCCTCTCTGCTTCCATGGCTGAGGTTTTACAAACAGCTGTGAGCCTCCATATGTGCTAAAAGCCCTTTTCACCTTGTTCTGGATAAAGCTATTGTACCTTTCTCTCTGTAAGCATTAATAACTCCTTGAGAAATAACAATCTTTCCCTTGAGGAAACAATGAGCATGATTAATGATCAAAGAGCCAAAACTGTGGTGGTTTGCCTCTTTGAAATACTGACAATTCTATTACTTGGAATTAGTTTTGTGAAATACTCTTCTTACTTCTTTATATTATCTATTTGCAAAAATAGTCCCTGTTTTCATTTTTATTCACTTATTTTTGCTATGTCTCTTCCCTGACTGCAACCACACATTAGAACTTTGGAAAAAAACCATATGCTAGGCTTTCCTTCTGGCTGGAATTTTAGGAAACTTCTAAGAAGAAGCCTGGTAGCTTGAAGATGACACTTCTGTCTGGTTAAAAATAGCCTTAGAACTTAAATTCTGTAACACTGAAGTTTCTTTATCTTCTCTAAGGGGAGCATTTATAGTTTTTGCATAATTCCTGGGAGAAATAAATGTCATCATGGAACTCCAGAGAGCAACCGGGGCTAAAAGCGCTCCTGTCTCCCAGCAAAAAGATGAGGAGTATCAGGCAGCAACAGGAACAAGACAGAGCTTTAGTGGGTTATTTTCTAGCTGTTTCCTGCAACATTTAACCAGTATAAACCAGTTCGGTTTTGAGACTGCTTTAATTTGCACTTGATAGGAGGGTGGCTACTGGCTGGGAAGCCTCATGCCATGAGCACAGCAGAGCTGAGGCACGGATCTCTCCTCCCTGCAGGGTTTCAGAGCAGCAGCTCTGAGCATTTCCTCGCAAGGGTCAGTCCAAAGCCGCAGACGGGGAGCAGGGAGGAGCTCCCCTCCCTCTGGAAAAGGCACTTGACAAGGAAAGCCAGGCCAAAGCAGACATGAATGTTTCCAGGGAGTTGTAACCTCATGGTGGCTTCACCACTTCCACATTTTCACTTTCCTCCAAGATATCACTGACAGAATTCCTAGTTCTCTCTTTTTAAATTTTTTTCTCTTTCTCTGACGTTTGTGTTCCTTAGGCTTTTCCCAGAATACAGCTCTTGGTTTCTCTTGTACCACACTATTTTCTATTATCTTTTGATCCAGTCCGAGGCTGACTACTGGCAGTATGAATAACTTTTTCCCTTAACTCCTTTCGATTATCCTCTGTCCACACCACACATGTGGTACTTAATGATCAGGTCTGGGGCCTTCAGGTGCTTTTGATATCACAAACCACAAGTGAAATTCCATTAAAACTGTCCTAACCAAAATTTTTCCATCACAAATATCTCTAAGTGTTTTACATCTTCTGAGCAAGTTCATGTTTTTTCCCTGTTTAGTTTATTTGGGTTTTGCTGCATTAAAAACTCTGTTGCTAATGGCAGTAGTTATTTTCCTGAACTGTTCCTTAAAAAGAGAGAGTAGTTATGCAGAGTTTTCTTACTCTGAGAGAGGGAGCTCCCACAGCTTTTGGAGGTTAAATCAATGATCATCTTTCCCCAGAATTTGCCACCCCTTTTTCTCTTAGGTCCTTTTGGTCTTCTTGGGAATAGTAGTCCAAGCAAAGCACAATATTTCTGCTACCTGGCCCTTACCCAAGCCCTAAAATGAAATAAATTGGAATTAGTAATGCTGGTACTTCTTTCTTTTTCACAATTGTCTTTGAAATGTTGCAGAATTTGCAATGAGGTGAAGACTATTAAATAACTTAATGAAGCAGAATTAATATTTCCTTCCAGTTCCTATAAATTAGGACAGAATTTAGCTGCTTCTAGAATTGAATAGTTTTCAGTTAAACAGGATTCAGGGGTTTTTTGGACTTCTTGTTCTGAAAATCACTTTTTTTTTAAAGTAGTTCTGTAGTTCTAATGATGTTTCTAAATGCTTAGTGTTTCTTAAGTGCTTTATATATATAACTTTTGGATTTAATTGTGCCTTAATAAGAAGAACTTGCTATTGTGCATTTTTGCCTGCCACTTTTCCACCTCATGCAGTCAGCCACTAGAATCTATAAAATGAAGGGAAGAGCCTTAAGTTATCCATGAGTTTTGAAATTATCAGGAAATAATAAAACAGTTCTCAGAAAATTAAAAATCAGGGTAGTTTGCTGTGGGTATTTGCATGTGGCTGACTGGCTATCTCTGAATTGTTCAAGCTTGGATGCAAATCCAAGCACTGTGGATGCAAATTTAATTTCATTTCAGGATAAAAATATACAACCTTTTGTTTTTTCCTTTTCTCAATTTTTTTTTTTTAAAGATTCTAAACCAAGTTTAGGGGTGGATCATGTGGGAATCCAAATAATGAAGACATGTATTTTCCATGCAGACTTTTCATGTGTAGAACAGGTTTTTATTGAAGCAGGACAGAATTTGGAGCATTTATGAACTGTAATGGCCTTGTGAGAGAATTTAAATGTATTTTTTAAATGATAAATTCCCTTTTATTTATGTCCAACAAATAAAGCTATTTGGACTGTATCTGCTTGTATTTTTACTGCCTTGAATCAAGTCATTCAAGTTGTCTTTGCAAGATCCAGTGAATGTAAATTCACACCAAGAATGTGGCTTAGCTCAGTAGAAGGTGACTGAGAAGAAAGATGGAAAACTCAAGCAGAATCTCATTTTAGTTTGGATTACTTTTTCTTTTAAGATGTTGAAATTGTGTTCTAGAAAATACTTTGAAAGAAGATGTTACAAATAATCTTTGGAGGTTTTATAAGCTTTTCTTTACCAGTGGCAATTAAAGCACACCATGGATTACATCTCCCTAAAAACAATTATTTTCATTTTTAAAAAAACATTGAAATGTTGGTAAAATGAATTACTTCTACTTGGAATTAAGGCATTGTGAAGAGAAATCACGGGGTTAATATTCATGAAAGAATTAGTGAGAAATTAAGGCTTAATTTGATTAGTATGATTTTGTTTCCTTCTTTTGTTTTTGCATCTTGTTTCAATTTTTATTTCTTTTAAGGTTGATGTGCTTTATAGATATTAAAATATTTCTGTGTTGCAACGAGTCGAAACTAGGAAAAGTAGTTCTGAAAGCATTTTACTGACATGATTTATGGCTTAAAAAAAATAATCCCAAATAAAATATTGTATTCACAGCAGCCACTAGAACTGAAATTTCCACCTGCAAAGAGATATCTAGAGATTGAAACCTTCATCCTGTTCTGTTCCTGATCTGAAATCTTTTAGGAGATTTAAGTAACAAGAAGTGTATGTAGCAAGGAATTGCAGGGATCTCCAGTGTCAGCCTAACAGTGTCTGATCAGCCCTGGCAGGCATAGTGCTCCCTGGTGGAATCTGGAAAAACCAGCCCAGGAAGGCTGAAAATAACAATCAGCATTCCCTTTCATCAAAACCCGGCTCTTTCATCATCCTCTCCTGACTTCAAACCCACAGTTTTGGGTTAGCAGCTAAAGCCAGGCCTAACAAGGCCTTTCTTCCACAGTCAAAGGAAAAAATCCATGTTTGGGGTAAAAGGAGTCCATCTCTCCATAGGAAGTTTTGGCACTAGCTGCTCTGGGGTGACAAAGTAGGAGATGAGGAGTGTCCAGAAAAATCCTTTGGGAAAACTGATGGGAAGAGTAAAGCAGCTCTGGCCTCAGCTGCCGGGCAGTGGGACTTGAGTGGAGCCAGAAAAGGAGAAGGATTCTCTTCATTCTATGCACTGTGCTAAAAAGCTAAACCAATACATGATTCCAGCTTACCAATTTCTGAGTTTATTTTGGCATGTGCTTAATCATTTAGGAACTGGTCTGATTTGAGAAAGCCTCTAAGTACCCACTTAAAACAAAGCAGATATGCAGATATTTAAGGGCCTCATTGAATAAGGGTTTAGAATTAGGAGGTGCATATCATCTTAGTGTAAGATAAACCCAACGAAGAGACCCAAACCTTAATTAAAATTGAAACAAGCCTTCCGTCAATTAGTACTAAGTGGTAATAAGAACAGCCAAAGAGCTGTTCTGAACTTTCTAAATATGTAATAAAAAAAAAAAATATTGAACCAGTATCTGTGTAATCATGTTTACAGTAGGTATGAGAGCATGCAAGACCTACCTGAATGTTACTGTTGCTCTGACTCCTTTTTTTTTTTTGGAAACCTTTCAAAAAGTTTCCAAAGTTTTTGACTCATCTTGTAGAGTTCTCCTCCTAGAGAGGCTAAGGTATTGAAACACACCCTTACATAATGTCCTTTATTTGGCAGAAAATAAAAGCAGAAAGTTGAGGAGATATCTGATGGCCAGAGATTTTTCTTGTTTTGCTCCTGCATGAATATTTTGGAGAGATATTTATCTCTTCTGAACATTTTACTGAGAGGGAAAAGAAACTGAGATATCAAATGAGATAGGAAACAGCAATTTTAATTCTGCTTTTAGAATACAGATTCTGTGAGGGAACTGTGTCTAGGTGAGGATTCTAAAAGGGCAAAGGACTGTCAAAACCAGCCCTAATATTCTGCAGAGTTCTTAGTGGAAAACTCTCATTTTGTAAACATGATGGAAATATGGAATTGTTTTATCTCTGTGCAAAACAAATTAATTAAACAACTATATATTAAGAAACACAAGCACCTAAGTGCAACAGTGAATTCTGGAAAGGCAGGACTTAAAGTTCATAGTTAAAATGCTTTCTGTATAGACTGAGTATATCAAACTGTGCAGACTGAGGAGAAGAGCTCTGATTCACCAGTGTTTTATTTTAGTCATGTGAAAACTCCTAATGAGAAAAGGGGAATTTTTTGGAGGTGTATGAACAGGGTGCCCATAATCTAAAAACAAGTGAAGCAGTAGAATAATTTTTGAAACAACTATTGTCCATCATTAATAAGTGAAGTGAAAGCAGTCAAGTTCTTTTTAGATCTAAATCATCAAAAGCAAGATGGAGATTATTTAAAAACAGTTATTAAGGGAAAACAATAAATATTCATCGCTGTAGCCAAGACTGATCATCAGTGAATTACTCAGCTTCTCCAGACTACACCCTATTTTTCTATAGATAAAAGCATATTTTGCCTACACTTGCAAGTTGGGAATTGAACATTGGGATCTTGATGTAGAGTAAGAATGTCTAGCTACTAAATTAAGATTCTTTGGGTGTTTCTCCCTTTGAGCAGCAGTGATCCAGTCAGGACTGTTGGTTCCACAGGAATAGAAAGAATTAAAATAACCTTGTCAGGACCAGGAGCTACTGCCAACAGAATTATTGTCACAGTGAAAAGAGTTACCTGGAGTCAAGTGTTCATTTCTAGTCCTTCCAGGATATGTGGGCTTAGAGGAGTGAGCCTAGGAAAGAGCCACAAAAATTATATTCTGCATGGGGATTAACCTGGGAATGAACATGAGGGAGTGAGACCTCAGCCCTGCCAGAGACAGGGATAAACGAGGCAATGGATGCAAATTAAAGCTCAGAAATTCCCTCTGAACACAGCCAAGCACTGTTTTACTGTAAGAGAGGACAAACACTCCAAGAGATTCCCCAGAGAGCTACTGGAGTTTGCATTTTGTGGAGGTATTAAAAGGCAAATGGGGAACAGGCCTGGAGATCTTTTCTGGTGGGAGAAAATCTCCAGAGGTGCCTTTCAACCTCCTCCACTCTGAGATGCTGTGAAAGAAAGGAGGAAAAAATAAAAAGCCTCCAAAAGAGTCCAATATGTTTACTAATACCAGTTCAAAAAGCAAACAGTCAGAGGCACAAACCAAAGCTGAATTCTCCTAGGGAAATCCAGGTCAAGTTTTTTTTTTATAACATGTTCCTGGATTAGTGCTCTGAAGTTTCAGAAAGGCTGTGCCATTTGGATATCAGTAAGAGTTATGTACATATAATGTGAATACCTCTTAATATGAATCCAAAGCTCTGAGTGAAACCATAAGGTTCTGATTTTATGATCTGCCCATTTGAAGACACCATGAGTCACTTCATAAATTCTGTTGGTGTTCAAATGTCCAATTCAATTGCTCTTCAACCTTCAAATTCTGTCTTTTGTGGTTTATGGTTATTTGGGTTGTCCATTGAGGAAGATCAGTTGGGGAATCAGTTTATCCATTAAAATAACAGACTGGAAATAATAACAAGTATCTATAGGGGTGACTTTGACCTGTGTGGAAGTTTGAAAGAATAGGGAATAATATAGAGTTAATATTTAGTATAATTTCTGTATATTAAAGGCACAAAGTGACAGATGTATTATATCCATATAGATATTAAAAGGTCAAAAATTGTAGGGATGATAAGAGAGAGACTCTTTAAGAGAATAATAGTAACACAGCATTTTCTTTAAAAACTCACTCAGCTTCTAGGTCTGTGCCTGGCCCTCAGGAAGTCTGTTCAGCCATACCAGCAATATCCAAAAGTGCCACCTCTGCATGTTCTATCCCTTCCTGGCTTGCAGCCAGGAGTAATAAGTCACAGGTACAACAAAAATCCAACATAATAGTCCAAAGAAGCTGAATATAACAGGAGTGATGGAACTATGCGAGCATCTAAAATCAAAAAGAAGTGGGAGAGGACCAAAATAAAGCAGTGCAATTCTGGAGCTCTTGACTGTAAACTGGGGAGACACAAGTCTTAACTGTGGCAATAAAAAGATTATTGGCTTATGAATGAGGTTCCTGCATCCATCTGGTTTGAGATAGAATTTTTGGCTGTAAGAGGCGCATTGTGCTCTCCAGTTTTCACCTTATAAATCTGTTTGTCCATAGAGTACTTGGAAGATGTTCTTGGATTCATCTAATATTGTTTAAATAGCCATTTAATATAAATCCTTATTTTTAAATTCATGTGAGATGAGTAACAAATGTTCTGTCCATGTTTACAAGATATCTAATGGCAGGAGTTTAAGTAAATATTGCTTAGAATAAAAAATACTATATGAGAAAGACACTGGGAGTAATGAAAAATGCAATTTAGAAAGAGCTATTAAAATTAACTAGTTCAATGCTCCAGAATTGGTTGAAGGATCATAAAAATGACCAATGTTATTTTAAATATTAAGTTAGAGGAATCTCTCTTCCCAACAAAACTCTCCTCAGAAATAGCAAAATCAATAATCCACCAGGAGACACACAGGCTGTTGAGAATTGTGAAAAGAGGCAGCACAGCACCAGAAGTGTAAGGGGAATTCAGCCTTGAATGAGTAAAATTCCATAAATGTCTTGTAGTGATATGACTACATTTTGAGCAGTGCACAAACTTGGATAAGAAAAGTTTGGACACTGGACTAAAATGTACTCTGATAGAAAATAAGATAAATGATGAGAAGTTCAGATGATTAATCAAGTAATAAACTATAAAATATAACTGTATCTGTGAGATTCACATAGTAAAAAATAGCTTATCATGATCAAGATGTGATAGCCATGCTACTACTCACCAGCTGTGAACTTAAATAGAAGCAACCCTCTTGATTTCAGAGGGATTTCATTCTCAGCTTAATTTTATTTTTGCCTCGAGGAGGGGGCAGAGAGGGACTTTCAGAGTACATATCTGCCAGGATTGAAAAGAGTGGCGCTGGTAAAATCAGGGTGCAGAAAGCAAGAGGGGAAATTTAGGAAAGTATCTCCCTTCTCCAGCATCCCTCTTTCTAGAATCCACTTTGCCTTGTTATGAAGGGAGGGATTTGCATGTTTTCTGTGACTGTTGAACCTTCTGGCACCAATTCCTTTTGATCAAACAAAGTTTTAAGTGGCCTTGTTCGTTCTTCACTATGAATTTGCATTTTTCAGCCCTTCAGAAAGGCTTCAAAATTCTTGAAGCTGTCTTTGCTGTTCAGAAATAAGCCCTGCATGCCTGGTAAATTTGGCAGGTCTCTCTATTAGTTTATTAAAGCCCAAAATGTCTGCTGTATATCTGTTCTTATGCACAATTTTCAACAAGCGTATCTGTCCCCTCTGTTGCACTGAATTTGGAGTTATTAAAATTCAAAAGTTATGGTATAGGAAATGCAGATGAAATACAGGATTAAAGCATTTCATTGGGATGGTCCTGTCATTGCTCCTCAGCACTTAATAGCAATTTGCCTGGAAATTTTAGTATATACTGGAAATCTTCTAGATTTTTTTTTCTTCTGATATATATGAAATCAGGATTGCAAACACTGGATCCTGATGTGTACATGCTCTAAACATTCTTGTTCGAAGGATATCTTTACCTAACATTCCTAAATTGCCAAAGAAACTGCCAAACTTAAAATCTTGTGTTGTTCCAAAGCTGAGCGAGGCTAAGTTTGCTGTTCTGGAAATCCACTCCTCATAGGTGCTGCATGGCAATGTGATTTTGTGCAGCTACCTGGATAACTGCACTTGATAACAAATTCACATTTTCTCTATTGTTCCTCCCAATATTCCCTGTGGAGAGATATCCAGATCCTCCAAGCCAGCAGATTGGTGTTAAGCAAAAACTTACCATGCTCTCTAGTTCTTTCTAACTCACTATAAATTGTGATTGTCTGAAATTTTGGCAATGCAGAATTGTTGCGGCACAGCCGCTTTGCTCTTGTGTTTGTAAGATTTAAGGTTTAAGTTATATTTTAATGTTGTTTCTGTATTCAGTTGGTATGTTCCAGTTTCCCCCATGTTTTGTTAAGAGTGGTTCTGTCTTAGGCTCCCTCCCCACCTTCCCCCTCAGCAGGTAGCTGTCAATCCCCCAGTTGCCCTGGAAACTCCCGCTCTTTTGTATCCGTTATTGTGTCAATCCTTAGTCCCCTCCTCAGTTACTATGGTTTCTCGGTTAACCCCTCCTATGTTCCCACGGCAGCCTCCCTGCCTATCACCCTCTGCCCACTCCCAGGCCCTGGAATCTTCTACTCTGGACTGAGGATGATTGGAGCAGGGGTTGCTGTCCCTCCCCAACTCACTCCCCATTTGTTGTTCGGTTATGTCTGTCATTAAGTTCTGTTCTGTTACTGGCCAGGGGGTGGGTTTCTCCTCCCCTCTGGACCCCCTTAAAACTTTGTGTAGTCCATGCCCCCTTCGGTCGATCCTCGCAGCCCTGGCCCATTCGTTCCTCGCCGTCTCCTAATAAATCTTTTCTGATGCAGGTTTTTACCCATCATTAACCATCGTATTGTGTAGACTTGAGGTTGTCTTGAGAAATATGACACTATGTTAAACCTGCGTTTTTATTTTCTATTTTATGAAAGGCAGGGCCTCTGGTATGTGAGATCAGCAGGTGCACAAGGTATTTCTTCAATTATTACTGTTATTTACCTTAGCTGCACTAAAATGAGTATCTTTGCTGTCACTTCTATGAAGGGTTTAAATAACCTGCATTCGGATTCCCATTATAATTAGCATAATCAAACAGAAAAGCATGTATTTTTCAAAAGCACACCTCTTGATTTTCAATTCTCACTAGATTTGTCTGGTTTCATTTGTTAGCAGAGTCTGTGCATAAGTTAAACTTTCTGCACAGCATAAAGGCAGTGGCACTGAAGGGAAGGGAGGACAATCCATTGATCATAGTGACAAAAAAGCACTCAGGACATCCTTGTCCAATAACCTGCTTCATCACTTTCCTTCCTGTCCAGCCTTGCCCAGCCTGCTAGATTTACAGGGCTATTTCATGGTGAAATGTTCCCTGATAATCTGTCTTTTAGATTATCAATTTCCCGCTTGTCATGCAAAGATAATAACACAGGATTTACAACTGTGGGGATATTTGACCTACGCATGAAATTGCACAGGGCAATGAAGTTCTTAGGTGGCTGTTCAGATCTCAGCTTCATACAGTTTTTTCCACCATGACTTTTTTGAAATGGAAAAAGCTGATTTCTTTGAGCCTTTGAACATGCCCTGCGTAAATCAGGAGTCATTTGGGGGAGTGAAGACCAAAAAGTCCCTGACTTGTCCTGCAGTCTAATTCTATGAACACATCTCCAGTGCCCAGGAATATGCCTGGGCATGATTTAATTTCCTACTCTAGGTGTAGTTTTTCCCCACTCTGGGCTTTTTTATGACGGGAGGATGTCGGATGTAGGTACAGCACATTGAGGGTGGGAAGGATGTTCCCTTTCCTGAGACAGAACAAAAGATCCTTGGGAAAATCTGCATGACCTTCACCAGTTTTTAGAAGCTCAGATTTCATAAGGATGTATTGTGAGTTCCAGCATGTTCCAATGAGGTGTATTTGAGCACACCCCTCAAAAGCAAATCCACAGTTCAAAGGCTGCTCAACCATTTTCTGAGGAGCTGACCAAAAATCTTTGGTGTTTCACCCAGTTTTCTCTTCCCTACATAGTTTGAACTCCACTTCTCCATTTTTTTTGTGGGAGAATCGTGCATAAAGGATGTCATGGCAGTTCTCAGGATGAGGTGACTCTTCACCAAGAGGTCACTGTTTACTCACTTTTGCCTTGAGGAGTGTGAATGAGGCTCATCCCCCAGAAAGGCAGCAGATTTCTGTGTGAACAGGATTGGGAAGGACTTGCACAGCTGTAACCACTATTGTGGCTATTTCCATTCATAGCTCCATGGTGTCACTGCCTACAAAACCTTTTAGGAAAAAGATGCTCAGTCAAGGGCTTTGAAAAAGGGACAGTCTTATTTTTGCAATTTGTGTCACCATCCTGTGTTTGAAAGTCATTATCCTGTTTCTGAAAACTACTTTTTTATTACTTTATGGGGCTTGCAACACAGCCAGGTGGTGAGTACACTGTGAGGTGCAGTGTTGCAACAAGGAGTACAAATGCAGCAGGGACAGGTGGTGGAGGAAGGTAGAGCCTCTTCTTTCCTTCTTTCCTTGTTTGTGAGTTTACCCTCCATAAAATCTAGTCTGTGCCAGACTGTGGGTTATCTGCTTCCTTTTCTGCAGGAGGCTGCAGACATATCTGGTTGGGATCCTAAATTACTGCATGAACCATGCAGGAATGGGCTGCTTTATTTTCCCAGCTAAGCTCTGACTCTTGTATAAGTCACCTGCAGATGCAACACAGTTGTTTCCTTCTCTCTCACAGGTACAGGAATCGCTGGAGGCAGGGCAGTAAAAGAATCACAAAGCTGGCAACTCTATAGAAACGTCTGGGTAGGGGAATTATTCAACAGCAGTGATTCATGCTCCCCAGTTCTGCAGAGGAGATGGTCACAGAGCTTTTTTCCACTGGGAGGAGGGAGACAAGGGGCAGACAGGCTTGGCTCCACACTCAAGAGAAATGACTCTGAATTTTCTCATCTTTCACTCAATATTTTCTCAGCTCCTGGATGTGTGGGAGGAAAAGGAAGTTATTCAGGATCTATTATGACTTTCCACTACGTTGCTGCACTTTGGATTAGTGTTTGTCTTACGTCTGCAGCCCATTGTCTCTTGAATGAGCTGATTCCTACCTCCCCATTCTGTTATCTCTCCATCGAGGCAGCTGAAATTGCCTGTGAAGAGACTACTTGGATTTGCTTATCAGACCTGGGTGAATGTACATTTAAATTCCTTTTAAATGTACAGAAAGATTTCAGAGATTAAAGCATGTCTATGCTATGGGCCTATGCTATCAAAACCATATTAGGGAAATTTCTGGGTTTTAAGCTTGAATATCAATTCAGGAGCCATAAGATAGGAGGATTTAGAGCCTGCCTTTCTCAGAACATTTAGGAAAAAGTAAGAGAGCTGAGGCCTTATTTGGGAAGAGGAAGAATACCGACAGAATTTTTAAAACCCCAGTCTGAATTTAGTGTAGTTTCTCAGGGAACCTTTAGAAACAATGTCTTGGTAGTTCCTCATATTTTTAAATCTTTTTCGACTCCTAACATTATTTATACTGAGGGAACTCCCATCCCCTTAATCTCTGTGCATAACAAGAGAGATGTCTTGCTCATAAAGTTGTATTGTTAAAAGTAGTCCCTATTCTACATAATTGGTTATAAACTCTTTACTTGAAGTAGGAGGATCTTTTTTTTCCACAAAATGGAAACTAAATGCTTATTAATCTTTTTCAGGTGTGTAAAAGCAAATAAAAAGGCCAAATTCTAATCTATGTTTAACATTTTAAACAGAATCTTACTGCACATAAATGTATGCTGTGATGCTGACCATTCATTTACCCATTTTCAAGGTGTGTGGCCCTGTTAAGTTGGGAAATTCATCTACAGCTCACACATACGTGCCTCTGTTGCTGGTAGCAGGGGTATTTTGATATGTACCAAACACCAAAGCCTGACATCATTTTTTGGCAGGCATGTGGATATTTTGGGTTGTAATTGCTGGCTTGCATGTCAGTGCACTCCTGCTGTCTGTTAACCAGAACCATCTCCTTGTGCTTCTGGGGTTTTTTGCCAATCCTTTCTCTGAGCTCAGCAAATTAAGGTTTTTTTCACCAGCTAAAAGGGTTTAATTTCTGTGTACAGTTTGCTTTTGTGCAATGCAGAGATGCCCAACTCCCTGTGCTTCAGCTGGAAAATTATATCCTAAAGTTCTGTGAGCATTCCCTTGAACACTTCAGTTTTACTTCCTCATTTAAGTGCTCGCCGTGAACATTCTCAATTCAGTGTTTTGCAGTTTAAGGTCTTTTGGGGGTCATAAACAGGGTCCCAAATACCCTCTACAGCCATAACTCTTCCTCTGTAGCTAAACTGGAAGGGGTGGTGGTGGTAGGGAAATGTTTTGCTATAAATTAAGGCCATAAACATGGAAAAAACATTGACAGTCATTAACACAAAATGGGTACAATTTTGGCGGGCAAAATTTTTGGTAGCAATATGAAACCGTTTTGATTTCAATATTTAGAAAACAGATGAAGTAAAGATTTATTTCTGCTCATGAACAGAAATCTCAGCCTTATCTTAGAGTTTCACTTTTGATAGAAGGAGCTGCAAAAGGACTCTGTAAAGATGGTGAGAAATGCTTGTGTTTTGCACATTATTGAGACAGATAAATATATGGCTTAGAGGCAGCCTAACTGGAAAAAGCTGAATCTTTTCAGTGATCAGAACCAAACTAATGTACTGAAGAGAAAATTTTCTTCAAATCACTCTGATTCCCTCAGCTTTGATGTAGACGTGTAAATAACTATGTGAAAATATCACTGATGAATGCTGTAATTGTTGTCTAGAATTCCCTCAAACCAGCTTGTAAGTTGATACTAGTATTTCTTCTCTGGTTTATATGTCAGCACTGAAGAGTTCACTGGAACTTGCCCAGTTGTGCAAACCAAAATGCAAATAATAAGCAATATCACATATAACACATATAATTGTATTTCTGGATGTAGAGTGGCTCTAGGAAATACTTCCCACATTCCCAAAAAGGAGTAGTTTTGATATTCAGTCCAAAATAAACTACTAAACATCTTTAAGGGTTTGACATATTTGATATCTTCAGCAAAAGTGGAATGAGGAGGTTTATAAAGTTCGCTGGTACAGAGCAAGGTTTAGTTATCAAACAGGGAAGGACCAGGTTGGAGAACACAGATCTGATCAGCTGAGTTTGATTGAGCCTTATAATCTTCCTCTTAAGAATTTGTAGGCACATCTCCAATCCTGTTTTTGTGCATGATAGTGAAGGTATTTAAAAAGAGAAAGGAGTCCAACAGCTGATGGACAATGTTCCTAATAAAAGTGCAAGCACACTGGGTGACATAAAGAGCTCAAAATGCCCCTTAAAAATGCAGCCAATGTCCTGGAGAAGAAAAGATAATTATTAATTAGAACTAAACACTGCATTTTCTGCAGAGAAAGGAATAATCAAGATTTTCCTCAGAAAGATTCTGGAAACTGTAGGAAATCTCTAGGATGTGATGTTGTTACAGAGATGTGGACACCAAGAGGTTTATGTGGGATCCAGTACAGGAGAGTCCTGAGGGATGGGACACAAAAATCACTCCCTTGCACTGAGGCGGCTTTATCCAGGCAATTCCTGGCACAGCTGGAAGTCTTTAAATTCAGGTGAAACAAATTAAGGTTGCTCCAAAACTGCTGCCCCAGGTAATTTAAATCTTGTGCCCTGTTTCTTCTAGTCTCTGCCTCTTTAGAAAAAAATAGGCCAATTTCTACTCTTTGCCTCCTGAATGGCAGATTCTGTCACTCTGACACTGGCACAACGCCCCCAAATCAATCTCCGCTCTCCAACCTGAACATTTCAGTGCTAAGCAGAGAGAAATCCTGGGGAGAGACCTGAGCAGTTCTAATTCTGGGCCGAAATCTGAGGGAAAAGGAGTAAGGAGCTCTTAGTTTTGGGAAAAGACCTGTAAAATTCCATATAGTATGATAAAAATCACTTCAGAATGCTAAACGTGCTGATTTTTTTTTCTTCCCCAAACTGTTGATTCTTTCACAATGTAGGTCCTAGGGGCACAGTCCCATATTTCTTAGAAGAGTGACTTCCCACATCCATTACTTTTGTTTTGTTTTCTTCAAAGTTCACTTAAAACACAGGCTGGAAAAAATTCCCCAGCTGTTGTCTAGAGGGAGCTCTTGCCTTTGATTGGAAACTAGTTCATCATAAAAAATGTTTGAATGTGTTTGAAAACTGCATTATTCCTGGATTTAGATGTTTAAACGGACTTGTCATTTAGAGGAAGACTATAAATTATTAGGTGTAATCAGATCTGATGTTTCATGTATATATATAGATGGATATACATGTATCCATAATATACATATATATATTTAAAACAGCTGAAGTTATATGAGCTCTCAGTTTTATGAAATCATAAAATTCTTCACTAAAGCAACTTTTGAGACATTTTATCTAACTTATCATGAGTTCAAATCAGCATTTTATATAAATATATATATATATAAATGTTCTCCATTTTTGAAAGAAGTAGATGAACTGACAGATTTTTTGTTTCAGTTTAGCTAAAGAAGTTCTCAATTGCCAAATTGAAGTCTGCTCATCAGCTTGGTCTGAATATGTCTTCCAGATTCTAACAATGGCAATTATCAATTATCATTTGAAAACCTTCAACTTACAAGTGGATTTGAAGGGACAATTTGTTTTTTTAGCAAGGGGAGGTCCTCTGCTGCTGTCTCTGTGTCTGGACATAGTGGGTCAAACTAGACTTCCAAATTAATGTGAGAATTTTTTATTTAGTTGTCATTATTTTTCCAGCTTTTGTTCACCTATGTAAACCAGAAAAGCTCATCTTATCAACATGAATTTAAGGAAGGGTTTCTTTAGTTTTCTTTCTTTCCAAAAAATGAAAAGCACCTAGAGCTACAGTGTCATCCTTGTTGCAGTCTCAGCCATACCATTTTCACCCTCATGTTTTAAAAACATTTTTTCTCACATTCCAGTTAAAACTTAGTAACATTAAAGAAGAGCACAGCTCAGGCTGTACTGACAGCTGCTGGTGATGGATGTGAAAGTGTGGGGTAATGTGATGCTTGGCTTATAAACCAAAGCTCTCTTAGAGCACCCGAGAATTTGGGGCTGCTTTGATAGGAAATATTCATGGTATTTTAGAAAAGCACACCATGAGGGACAACAGCTTCTGGTTTTGTGTGGGGATTAACTACTGGGAAGTGTGATCAAGTATAGAAAATCAGATATAGGAGATGCAGTCTCAGAGAGTAAACATATGATAACTGGGAGACATTTCCTTCCAGAGCTCTGGATGGGATCAGGGTGTACAGGCCCAGGTGCAATTGGAGGGAAGAACCTGGCCAGACATTTCCTCTACTACTTTAATTTAGTACATTCACAGCAGGCCTGGGCTGTGAAAGTCCCTGGAGAAGAACGGGATACTGTCCATTCCCTAAATTCACTTTCTGATGGTTGCTGTGAAGCTGATGCTCTTTGTGAGGATGTTTTTCCTCAGCTTGAAGTCAGCTCAAATGAGCATCCTTTCCCTCTCTTTGCTTGCTGTAGAATTACAGAATCATTCCGGGGGTCATCTATGGCTCTAAAAAAATCCATCCATGGAAAAGGAGCTGGAAAAAGAAAGGGAACTGGTCTCCAGCAGTGCAATTCCGTAGAACATGAGCCCACAGCTCTGGGCATACAATGAGATTGTGAAGCCCACCAGAGAACTGTTACTGTCCCAACTCTTTTCCTCATTCAAGGATGTGATATTCAATGTCCTGTGAAAAAGATTAGTGCAAGATGCATTTGTAAAAAAATGTATGGGTCCAGTTTGTATTTTCTGCTCTATGTGTGATTGGTTCCATAAATAGTTCTGTCATTCTCACTCTGTGTTACATACTGTGGCTTAATATTAATAATAATTTCTGACAGGTTGGTTTCTAAGTTGCACCCTCAAACACTGATCATAGCAACAAAGTTTTGCAGATAGTTGAATCCAGATATCAAAGTCTAGATCTGTTTTGGTGACTAAATCCTGAATTTTCATTTCTTTCCCAAGTAAAACATTTTATTTGAGGAATGTGTCATAAGATTCAGTTCCATAGAGTAGAGAAAATGTGGTAACAGTCATAAAACCTTGTTAAGTGCATAGCACTGACAGGCTTTTCCTAACTACACTTTTCCAGATCCCTACTCTTGCTATTTTTTTTTTCAAGATAGAGCGAACATGTGCCAAGTTTATTAGACCCATATCTCCCAGATGCATTCATTAGCCAAGATCCTTCCTGTCTGGAAGGGTGTTCCCAGCAAGTGTAGTTTGGCTTGCAGTTGCTGTGACCTGATTCAGAACAGGAAACTTCCAGACATTATTCCCTTCTCTGACAGCAGTTGAGCTGTTCTGGAGCAGAGATGGTCATGAAGAAATCATTAATGACCTTTAATTCTTTATTTGTATGTTTTAGGGTGGTTTTTTGTTACTGTGGTTTCCCTAAGCCCAAGTTTTATGAAGAAGTTGAATAATTGTTGCAAGAGTCCATATGAGGTTTTCATTTTAAATGTTGAAAGAAAGCATGCTTAGCTGTGAGTTAATGGCAATAGACAATTCATAAAATCAATACATGAGGCAAGGATGAGACAAACTTTCAATCACCACACTTTTATTTAGGAGTCAGAAGTATATGTCTCTTAAAAAAATTAAAAATTAAAACTTCAAACCTCAACTAGAAAATACTGCACAGAAGGAGTTCAGAAAAAGGAACCTCTGAAAGCAAGCTTGCAAATCTGGCTGTGGTTAGTTGCAGGAGAGAAATAAAATCTTGTGTTTATTAACTCTGATAACATCACTGGCTCAGGACTAGAGGCAGTCATTCCAGCTGCACAAGTGGGCAGAACCAACCTCCAGATTCCTAAACTTGCAGCACACACAGGAACACAACAGGAATTGTTTTGTAACACCTTCTGAAGAACTCTAGAATCTGAAAAAAAAAACCCCAAAAAACCTGAAAAAGTAGGCCAAGGGAAAAGGCAAGGATGAGACAAACTTTCAATCACCACACTTTTATTTAGGAGTCAGAAGTATATGTCTCTTAAAAGAATTAAAAATTAAAACTTCAAACCTCAACTAGAAAATACTGCACAGAAGGAGTTCAGAAAAAGGAACCTCTGAAAGCAAGCTTGCAAATCTGGCTGTGGTTAGTTGCAGGAGAGAAATAAAATCTTGTGTTTATTAACTCTGATAACATCACTGGCTCAGGACTAGAGGCAGTCATTCCAGCTGCACAAGTGGGCAGAACCAACCTCCAGATTCCTAAACTTGCAGCACACACAGGAACACAACAGGAATTGTTTTGTAACACCTTCTGAAGAACTCTAGAATCTGAAAAAAAAAAACCACAAAAAACCTGAAGAAGTAGGCCAAGTGAAAGCCTCTTCATGATCTTCAGTCTTGCTGATAGATCCTGCAGTGCACAGGAAAATAGCACCTGACTGACAGCTCTCACAGAACAGCCCCAGTACTGCACAACTTCCCCGTGAGAGGAAGAGGAGGGGCAGGCACCGATCTCTGCTCTCTGGGACAGGGACAGGAGCCAGGGAACAGCTGGAGCTGTGTCAGGGCAGGGTCAGGTTGGATTTAGGGAAAGGTTCTTCCCCCAGAGGTGCTGGCACTGCCCAGGCTCCCCAGGGAATGGGCACAGAGCTCAGGAGCTCCCATGGATGCTTAGGGCGGGATTATTGGGGTGTCTGTGCAGGGACAGGAGTTGGATTCAATCTGTGAATCCCTTCCAGCTCAGGATATTTGTGTTTCTGTGATCCCACTCATCCTAGAAACCTGGATGGTTTTGCTGCAGGGAGCAGGGACCAGTTGTCACCTGAGCTGTGTTAGGTGCTGATCTCATCTCAGCACCAGCTGTGAGGAGTTTTACATTCTTGTTGAGGTTATTAAAGCCCATTTGTCAAGTGAGCAGAGTTCTGCACGTGGCCATGCATCAGTGCTGCTCATAATGCTGGGCCATTTTGGTGGTAATGTGTCCAAAGAAGAGTAATTCATCTTGATAAGTTTTCAACATCACTTAGCAAAACATTGCAGCAGCATGACACAACCCAAAGGCCTCAGTGTGCTCAAATGGACACAGGTGCTAAAACTGGAATAACCCAAGCAGCAATTCAGACCCTGCAAATCCTGACAAATGTTCCAAGGTCAGGGATTTTCAATTAAAATTCAAGATTTTAAGCAGATCATTAAGTTTGGTCTCCAGGCCAGCACAGGATTTGAACTATTATGGGCCATGTATCCAAAAAAAAAAAAAACTAATTCACTCTTTTAAGGGCTAATTGAAAAGTCAACATTGCACCAAGATATGTTGTAGCTCAGTCAACAGATATATTTTATTTGGGGTTTTTTTGCTATGCAGGAATATTTAGAGGTAATTAACACCACATTTGTTTTGCTGATTGCCCTGAAGGAAAATAAATACATTCCATTTCCTACTATAACTCACTTAATTTGCTGCTTTCCTCATCTACAAGGAACGTAAATAGAATAAACTTAGCAACAGGAGTCCCTCTCTAGTTTTGGAGGCTTGATGGGACATCCCAAGTAGGTTTACAGAGCTGACAGACCTCAGAGGAGCAGTTCTGTGAACATAAAAAGCTCATCTTCATGAGCAGGAAGAACTGTGAGATGGAATTCCAGCACCTTGATCATGTTTGTCGTGTTTGGAGTAGAGGAAAGACAGAAGTAAGGTTTGGGCTTCAGCTCTGCTTTTGTATCTAATTATCTTCTATGATGTTAAAACAAATAGAAATACAAACCTTCACTGGATTGTACACACACATTCATAGGCAACAAATACATTTATTATATATGCTTGTATGCAGAGTAATCAATACAGAATGTAAAGACACGAAACACATAATTTCATTCTGCATTGGCCCTGTGTCCTTGTGTTTATTCTTTTGTTGCCTGGTGACAGCCAAGGCTGAACTAAATCTCCTTCCTCTCCCTCCAGCGCTCA
>NW_005054634.1:100095-101583 GCF_000277835.1 Geospiza fortis
CAACTCAGAAGTTGTCCCAGTAAAAATAAAGTTTCTTGGCATAGGACGAGAAAACACTGCACTCACAGAACTGGACAGTGCCACCCGTTCCCTCATTCCCACCAGGGGTCAATGAAATTCAAATAAATATTGTGACTCACTCCTTGCTGGGAGCTCCTTCATTCAGTAAATCATGGATTGATTTAGTGAGTGGTGTGGCAGACAGGTTGGAGCACAGTGAAATGCATGTGCAGCTGCACAATGGGGCTGAGTTGACCCAAAGCTGATTTACTAACATCTTACCACTTAATGGCTTCACATTTTTTTCCCCAGAAGTGTGTGTTCTTATGTAAGCACATGTTTCTGACGCTAGAAGGACTGTAGTCACTAAACTTTTATACATCCTCTGTGTATCCTTTTCACTTTAAAATCAGGATTTATGAGCTGAAAATGAATTGCATACTTCATCTGCACCATGCTTTTTATTTTAATTCATTCCCTACAACACCATTGCAAGGTCCTTTGCTTCATCTGGGTTTCTTGAGTTTCATTATCATCAAATAGGAGTAGAAGGAAGCTGTGTTTTGTGTTTCCATGAGTGTATTTCATTTCACTGGATAAGGAGAGTTGAAAAGATGAAGGGATGCATAAAATTCCATGCAGAAAACCCAGCATCCTGACAGGGCACATCTCTGCAGGTTTCTCTGGTTTGTCTTTAGGCCCCTGCTCTGCTGGTCCGTTCTAAACTGAGCAGAATTCAACCTTAGAAATATGGATGTCATTTGACAAAATGCAGCTAAAACCAACACATTCCAAAGCAAACCTAATGTAGCAGAAAATGTTGGTTCTCCAGGGCTTCTGAAGATTTAGGGTTCAGGTCTATGAAAATCTGAGTACAGGACTCATCCCTTAACAGATGTGACTCTGGTAGCCAAGTAGTATTTCCTTTCCTTAATGGGTGTTTCAGTCTTGATCTTTTTCACCTCATTGAGAAGTGGATTTAAGGATTGGGATGAGGACAGGATGATTGCTTTTTGGTTTATAACCATGTTATAAACTTCGATGACAATAAACATGCAATCAATCCACATTTGGGCTGGAAAGGATGAAAAACCCCAAAGACAGAACAACCAAAGACTAACTCAGGTGAAACCCTCTGTGAGCCCTACCTGATGTTCTTCTCAAAGGAAATTTTACTGGTTTTCCCCCAATTCTGCCCCCCTTCCACTGGGGTGCTGAGTTACCTGCTGGGTTAAACCACAGTATCACATCCTTGAGCCACTGAAAATCAGACTCTGTGATATCACCCTGAAGTTCTGAGATAGGAGATGAAATCTGCAGTGGCAAAGGAGCAGACACCTTTTAACTGAACAAGTTAATCCCTCATGGGAAGGGACAGGGATGTTTGGAGATCCATCCTATTTCCTCATACTCTATTTCTTTATGAAGAGCGAGGTCCTGGCCTAGGCTGCACCTCTGAACTGCTGCAGTTGGGTGAGCAGCAGCTGT
>NW_005054634.1:101619-153228 GCF_000277835.1 Geospiza fortis
AGGAAAGAATTCTGGGTATGTAGGTACACTCTGAGGCCTGACATTTTTATAAGGAAAGCCAATGCATGGGACATCCTAAAACCCTTCCTATTAAAAGGATCTTGGTAAGAAGTGAAGCACAAGGATAGAAATGTTTGACTGTGCTTTAAAATGAGGTTACCATAACACTTGATTAATGCTGCTTGAGTCATGCTGCTATTGCAGTGCATATACAAACTGCTTTTAGATTTATTGTGCAGTAAAAAAGTCTCATTAGAGAGATGTGTGGATATTCAGTGCCATGTAAGTCTCCTTTTAGCTCCAGGCCAGCTTTAAAATTCTGTTCTGTACTTTTTTTGGAAAGTTTCAAATCCAAACACTTGCATCTGACAGGATTTAATACAATTAGACATTAATAGTCAATTTAATATCCTTTTTTTTGGATTAAGGAAATAGCATTATAATCCTTTTAAAATTGGGAAAAGGGGAAAAAAAGGCTTTTACATTCCTGATTTTATACCCATTCCTGTTCAAGTGTGTTGTTTGGGAAGTAGGTTTTTTTTTGTGTTCTTTTGTGAAACATTTTAATATGTTTCAGTGCAAATTTGCTATCAGAATTTTTTTTTTATTGGAAAGGTGATGAATATATTTTCCTTCATCTTTCTTGGAAATAAGGAGGAGATGTCCTGTGTCAATATAGGCTCAGATTTGAATGTTTTACACTAAACTTTGCCACAGGTCTGAGGCCAAACACAGGTCACATGCTAAACAAATTAATTGGGAATGACTGCTTGTAGTAAAACTGGTTTCTTCATGACCCGTCTTTTATAGAAGTGTGCAGGTTTCTACATCTTTTGAAGCAGATTTTGGTGGCAATTTATAGATCTTTTACATTATGGGAGCGGCCAAGCCATGGTTTTATTCCCACAGAGTCTCTTCCATCCTCTCCAGTGTCAGCTCAATCCTCATCCTCATGAAATTGATGTGAGCTACAACCCCCATGGTCCCATTTGTACCAGAGACCTGTGATCACCGTTTCCTATAAAGTTCTGAAGTCCCCTAATAACTCTTGAAAGAGTTTTCTATCGAGGAAAAGTAAATAAAGCAGTTGTAAATACAAAAAGTGCCTCCAATGACAGTGAGATGTCTCTGCTGTGCTCATCTGCTGCCAGGAGCACTTTCCACTTGGTTTGTTTATGTTTTCCCTCTCGTTTGTCTGTGGGGTTGATACACATGAAATATTTCCTGGGGAAAAAAAAAAAACCAAAACCAAAACATTTTAAAGCTTTTTAAACATTTTAAAGTAGTAATACTATTTATTTATCTTCCCCCCCCTTTTTTTCCTCAGCAATAGAAACCTAGAGGCTATTCTGCTTTGAAATACTAAATAAAACACTTTTGTATAAATGATATATACGAAACGTTGAAGATAATTTCTTTTCAAAGCAAAAAGTAAAATTACATAAGAAACAAAATTACTTGAGAGAAAAATCTTTTTCTTGTGCATCTTTCTTTGTGCCACACAAGTCACACTCCCCTTATTTATCAGAAAATCTTCTGTTTTGCTGTCTGTAGGGATCATATTTCAATTTCTTCTGCAACATCTGCTTTAGAGTTATATGAGAAAATATATACTTACTAATGGCAAGGTAGAAACCCCCAGTGTTCTGTTAGGGTTTTTTTATCGCAGCAGCACTCTAATAATAATATTAACAACAAATAATCCATAAAATTTGTGTGTACAGAAAATGTATTCCCTTACATCACTGCACCCTTTAACTCTGTAATAAAATTATCTCTAATATGAACTTCCAAAAGTAGCTGATTTCTAGAAAGCATAAAGTTTATGGGATACTTTTTGAATACTTCCAGTAGCATTAAATCTTGAAATAATTAAATGTCTTAAAGACATTCTGTCTTTTGTCTTAACTGCTGTAGAATGCTTTAAAATGAGAGTAAAAAATGGACAAAAGAACTATGTTTTGGGTTGGTTTTTTTATGATAGAAGAAATTTTGGCCACTTTGATGAGAAAGTGAAAACTTTACTTAATTTCATGCCTTTGAAAGGTAAATTATTCAGGAGTGCTAGAGGGCTGGTACAGATATTTAAATCTGGCGTTCAGTGTATAAAAGCAGGATTGCACACCATACAGCACTGTTCTTCATGGGGTTTTTCACCTTTAGGAAAGGAGATTTGTATTTCAATATTGAAATATTTCTATGGTTGAATTTCTTAATAAGACTGTTATTTAAGTGCTTCTTAAAAAGCAAGAGGAAATACTAATGTAGAAGTGGTAGTTTAAACCAAAAATGAGCAGTGAATTCCTGGCGGAGGTTTGTGAATTTTAGCGAACTTCCTGCCTATGGTGAAGGCTCTAAATAAAGTTTCTTGTCTCTCCCAATTCTGTGGAGAGAATTGTGGAAATTCCAGGCCATGTGAAGTGATTGAGAATTCCTGGGTATCCCACAGACATCGTGACAGGTATCAGGTGTCACTTGCTGTTCCTAAGTAATTTAATGCCAAAAAAAAAAAAAAAAAAGGCGCCAAGCATTTCTAATGCCGACCAACCCCTTGTTGTCAATTCTCAGGAATGAGCCGCAGTGGCCCTTGCAATAAATCTGGGAATTTTCTCTCTCCATTCCAGTCCTCAGTGGCCCTGCCTTGGAATGGCCAATGTAGGGTTTAATAGGAGCCTCATGTGGTAGCATTTTCCAAGGAATTTCCCAGCCTGCCCTTTCCCATCCTGCCATGGAGCGGGGCACGGAGCAAAGAGCACTCTACAATTTCCTCTCAGCACATTTACAGCTGTTTTTTCAAGCTCAGCATGTGTGTTTTAGAGGCAGGAGAAGGCCAGGGCACTCCAGGATTGTTGTCTTAAATGAAATTCCAATCAGTCCAAGGGCTGGCTCTCCAGGCAGCAGTTAACTTGCAGGTGTGCTGGACTGAAATGTGCAGTGTGGTTACACAAATGGAAATGCCTGTACAGCTCTGAAATGCTGCTTAATGTGAGGAGAGAAAAGAAAGATACCCATGCACACTTATTTGTATGTACACACATAAAATTAGAAGAGAAATCATGAGGTTTTTGGCCAGTTTCAAACCTACTGTGCTTAAATTATAGGGTATCAGGACACCTTTTTTAGGCAGCAAATCTGACACTCATGGGAACTTTGCCTATAAAATTCCTGCAAAATACCATGGTGTTTTCCCTACCCATTCGTAACATCCCCTGAGGGGGGGCATTAATTTAGACCTGATTCATCTCCTGACTGTTTGTTTGCTATCCCTGGATTTTAATTTCTCTGAAATTAGGTTTGTTTCTGAGAGCACAGTGAGAGCTCTTCAGTCTGTTTTGTGGAGCACATGAAGTGGGCCTGAGTGGCTGACAATGCCTACAAACCATCAGCTTTCAAAAGAATGAAGAGATCTGTGAAGAGGACAGAAGCTTTCATTTATTAGGAGTGTATTTCCCATCCCAGGCCAACATCAATAATCCCAGAGCTGGAGCTCAGCCCTGAGATCTCCTGCAGTTATATGCAACACAGCTGGCTCTGTCCTGAAGATAAGGGTGGTTTTGCTGAGGTAATACTCATTACAGGATGTCTTTCTCCTGTTTTTCTTTGCCATCTGGTTACAAATGAGTCTCTTTCCTCGATGCAGGGTTATTTCAGATATTTGCCAGAAGAATTCTGATTCTTTAGTTTATTGCCACATGTTGTTGCTGCCTGCTGTCTGATTAAAAGCCATAAAACAAACAGTTTGCTTCAGTTTCCATAAAAGATGGGATGTCCATAATCAGCACAAGACTTGCAGGAATTTGAGAACAATTCCTTAAAAACTGAACATAAACATTGCTGCTAGTAAGCACATTCCACATGGTGATGAGACCTGGGATACTGCTTTTCATCCAGATGTCTGTGATACCTTCAACTATGAGTGAAGGTCCTGACAAAATCACCATAAAATTAAAACTATCCCCATTTTTCAGTTCAAGGAATTGAGATAAATTCTGTGACCTGTGCAGTTCCAAGCAAGAGCCAAAATCTGAACCAGAAATTGAGTTTCAGTCAAGGGCCTTAGTCACAAGCACACCCATAATCAGAACAGGCTGTTTTAAAGACTATTTGTGTTCTTTTCTCTCCTTCCCATCAGTCTGCTTGTCATCAGAAATGAACCAAAGGAGGAACTGAACGCAAAAAGGAAATATTGAGATGCATTTCTTACAGTAAATTCAGATGTCTTTAGTCTGTAATAGATAAAATAAAAGTAATTTAGCTTTTTAGAGGAATAAAATGGTTACATCAAAATGAACGGGTTTTTTTTTTTTTTGTATACTCTTGCCAGTTTTCACATATTTTGGATGGAAAATGAGGTCCATACAAGGTTTTCTTCATTTTGGTTTTTAGTATGCACTTGTCTTTTCCAAACATAAGAAAAAACTTTACTTTGCCATCAGACTTTTAAGTTAGCATACATGAGATCCATATTTACTTTACCAGCTACTATGGAACAAAGGAAAATTCTCAGTCTATGCGATAACTGACAGCAAAAGCTTTTGTGATGCTCTGTTTATGTTTCCTACCCACACAAACTATTGGGATAACATATTTATCCGCATTATAGTTTTCAAAACCAGCACAAAAACCTAGATTTATGATTACCAATTAGCTGCTGGACATATAATTTTAAAGTAGAGTGTTTATAATCCCTTGATAATATATTCTATTTTTTCCTTTGGTTCAAACACTGAACCAGTGAAACACTTTTATGGAATAACAACACCTGTGAGTAAGAGAGTTTCTGACCATTCCTTTAGATTTGAGTCATTTAGACCCTTTCTCTGTGGCTTCAGACCTTTCAAGGAGTCCTTCATGGGGAAACTTTGCAATGCCAACTGCTGGAGGTGAGGGCCTGAGTCCTTTTTTCCCCTTTACCACTGTCAGCTGTGTCATGCAGATGTGCAGCCTCCTTCCTGCCCCACCAAATCCTCAGCCTGGGGAATGGGGACCCAGCTCAAAACCTGCAGCTTGCTGTTCCTGCCTTTGTGACCTTGGCAAAGTGCTTCCCTTCTGCTCCAACTTTCCTTTTCCTCATGGAGTGATTGGGTTTTCAGCTTGTGGTGTGAGATTTATGACTTAAATACTAGGTCTGGATTTCTGCTGATTTATTTATGTTTTAACAGGAAATAGCAGCCATCAATATTAGGATTCCCCTTTTACAGATCACTTGGCAAAATCCCAGAGTTTATATTTACTTATCAAAAGCATACCAGAGGTTGCCTGATGAGGCAGAAACTTAATAAAGATCCCCCTGACCCAGCCTCATTCCTGAGAGGAAGTCTTTGAAAAAGAAATATTGCTGGGTTTTGTCTCTTAGCTCTTCATCTTCTCTCCTCTGACTTCTGCTGCTCCTTTCTACCTGGTTATATCTTAACAATCACTGTGAGTAAATAGGCACAAGTTCAAATCTACCCAGACAAAAGGAGTAGGTCAAAAGTTTCACATTTTTTACACAGTGACAACAAGGGAGGGGAAAATAAAGAGACCTGGAAAGAAAAAGAGAAGGTAACCTTCCAAAATCAGGATACAGAATTCTCATGCAGAAGCAATGATTTAGGAAGCAGGCTATTGAAAATTTTTCTGGTGTTTGACATCTTGTGCACCTGGAGCTGTCAATATGAGATATTTTCCCACTGTGTTTTCCTTCTAGAACTACATGGCTCAGCTGGTAACAAACATTTCTCACTGTATTGAAGGTAATTTATAATGAAGAATTTCCTGTTAGTCAGAGCAATTTTGGTTTCTGAATGTGTTTCTAGAAAATGCTGGTCAGCTGTTTTGAAAACTGTAGTTTGCTGGGTTACTGATCATCACATGTAGGGTTATTTTCGAGAAAAAGTAGAAAAGATGTTTGTGCTTTTTATTTTCCCACAGTAAAATGAGTAATTTTAGAATTGGCAGATTCCATGGCCCTCTGCTTGTCAAGCATGTTGTTTGATCCATATTTTTGCATTCAAGTCTTCTGAGTCATTCAGATAATCACAGAATTATCACAGAATGGCTTTGTTTGGGAGAGACCTTATAAGCTCATCCAGTGCCACCCCTGCCATAGACAGGGACACCTTCCACTATCCCAAGTTACTCCAAACCCCTTCCCAGCTGTCCTTAGACACTTCCAGGGATCCAGGGGCAGCCACAGCTTCTCTGGGTGACCAATTTAAGCTTGACCTCAGCTCCTTCCAACTGCCTTGCAAAATAATGCTGGAAATTGGAAGCAGGGATAAAAGATGCTGCATGTTTGTCCTCTGCAATTCTGCACCATTTGCTTGTTCTAATCTTCTGCCTGGTGGTGATCTCTAGTGTGAACTCATGGAACTTCAATGATCCAGATAGAATACATGATAGAAGGGTTGGAATGATTCAATCCTGCAAAGTGTGCGCCTTGTTTTGCCGATGGTTTTCTTCTGACATTTTTGCAGTTGTTAAAAAAATGCTCCAAATCACCTAGAATGGATAAAAGGAGGTATTTAGAGCTCTTGTGTGGGGTATATCAGCTCAGGCTGCTGAAGGTGTGTCTATAAACTGGATAGCTCAGGAAATTGATAAGAGCTGAGCAGTTTTTCTGCAGCTGATGCTTTGGTGTAGAGCCTGCCAAAGTCTGTAGACTTTTCCTTATATATTGGCTTTGAAATATTACATCTGAATACATGGAATTGCAGAACATCCTGAGTTGGAAGGGACCCACAAGCTCATGATCCAGCTCGTCATCCAGCTCCTGGGCCTGCACAGGACATCCCAGCAATTCCACCCTGTGCTTGAGGCTGCTGTCCAAACAATAATATGTTTAATGATTCAGAAAAACACTAAAACTGAGGCAAATTGTACGTTGAGAGTCTTGCCTTTGGTGCTTCTTGGAGAATTGTGATATTACAAGTTTTGGGTCACTGAGAGATGCAGATGTTTATCCTTTACTGTTCTTACCTTTCTGTTACATTTCACTTCCAAGGGATCTTTTTTTCTGAATATGATGCAAATTGTATCAGGTGAGAGGAGAGACAGAGTCATCTCCAATGTTTCCATGCAGTGGGAAAATAATTTCCTATTTGTATCCAGGCATAATGTGGATTTCTCACAGGTGCCTTCATTGCATGCGCTAAGACAGCAGACCGGCAGTGAAGGTGGTGTTTATCTTATTTCCTCCACCTGTGCTGAGCAGCACTAAACAAACCAGGAAGAAGATTGCTGGGAAAGTGGACTAATCTTATATACACATCATTATGGGGTGAGTTGAGATACTGGACTTCAAATCACTGTACAGCCTAGGGGGAAATTAAAGTCTCTCTTCTGGGCTAGCAGTTGCATGAAGTGCAGCCTTTTCCTGCAGGATTTTGCCCCTAGAAGATTTATTCTCTGTTTCCTTTTCATAAATCCCAGATGAACTTTCAAATCCAGGATAGTTTGAAGCCGCTGAACTTCCATAAGCCTTGCTCTAGCAGCTGATTTGCATGGAACACAGAAGTCTGAGGCAAGAATGACTGCAGACTAGGATGTACCATAGATCTATGCCAGAAGCTTTGAACTCAGGTACAAGTGAATCATTTCCAAGTGCTCTGGCCCACACAATGGAATATTTCCTGTCTGGATGAATTACACACTGCCTGGGTGGGCTTGTGAATGGTGAGAAAAAAAAAAAAAAGATTAAAAAGTCCCGGCTGCACTTAAGTGAGGGAAGCAACCCAAAGAAACCCTAAAATGCCAGGGCTGTTGCAAATGTTTTGGGTTTGTCCTGCCATGAGCTGATCAAAGTGTACATGGAAGGCTGCAATGTGGTTTGCTGTACAAAACACCCTCATTATCTCTTTTTTTTTGCAACAAATATATAAAAGCAGTCATTTAAACATATCTCTCAGTGTCTAGATTGAAAAGAAGACAAAAAAGTATGCAACTTTTCAGTTTTTATTATTGAAGCACGTCATTTGAACATCTGCTATCCTTAGGTGGAGGCTGAGGAGGGAATCCAAAAAATTATGTCAGCTTCAAATCTTCCCATTTCTGAACAGAGGGGGATTTCCACCTGGGGAGACTTAGAAAGAAGTTTCCCTGGACTGGGTTCTCTGGGTTCCAGCCCCTGTTTGCTTTGAGATGTTGGACCTCAAGTAGCCAGTGTTGATCAGGGCTGTAGAGTATCTTCAAGTTGTTTTGTCATACAGCCTGGGAGAACCATCTAAGAACTGACTGATCCTGCTGGGTGGATTTCTGGGAGTGTGGCTGCAGGAGGAAAAGCTTTGTTTTCTATAAAGTGCAATGTGTCTTCCTCAGGGCTGAAAGTGAATTATTTCTCATGGCCCGCTTTCAGAGTGTTTGCTGTGGTGAAAAGATGAACTTTCTCATCCGTTGCCATCAGAGCAAAGGTTTGTTTCCATTTAACACTCTGCAAGCAGCTGATGGGCATCCAGCATAGCCCAGAGCACTCAGAAATCTGCATGTCCTGTTCCCCCACTTCCTGCTATAACTGTGTTGCATTCCCAAAAGAACCAGTTTATTTTGGATCTCCTTCCCACTGTGGGGACCAATCTCTCCACTTTTTCATCCCTGAGAAAACAGGAACAAACAGAGGAGAGTCCCACTGCAGCCCCATTTCCAAGGGAGGAGGTGGAAGTCAATTTGTTGAATATCTGTGAACCAACCTTGGAGATGAGCTCATGGTGTCTGTGAGGAATCAGGCCTGTGGGTCCCAAGGCCTCATGTTATCCTTCTCAGTTTATTTTTTTTAAGCTAAAATTTAATGTAACTGAACAATTTGATCCAAGATTAACAAAAATCAATCCCTCATGTAACTCCATTAAACACATTGGAGTTGCACCAAGCATGACTTTGGCCCATTCAGTGTTTTCTCTGAAGATGTGAATCATCTTTAACACAACCTCACTGATTTAACATTTTGGGCAACAGACTGATACCAGCAATTCTACAAAACCTCAGAAATTTCCATGACCCCATTTTCTTTCAAAACCACGTGAAAAGTCATGTAATTGTGCTGAGTGAAACATCAGAACTTGTATAGAAAACTCATAAATATCTCATTTTAAGGCATTTCTTAGCACTGACATTTCTTGCAGTATTTTTCCTCTGAAATAAGGGGGCTGTTGTTCCTAAATCTTACTATTGTGATTTTGAATGTGATCTCTCAGGCCCTCTGTCTAAATCATTCTCTTTCTGTACAGTTTGGTGCTGAATGTGATATGAGTAGGATGGTCTAGTCTGATTTCCCAGAAGAAAAATGATGTCAATGTGTAAATTCTAATTTTTGTTGGTAAAATTTGCAGCATTTTTTGTTGAAACACCTCAGCTAGGTTTTCTGAGTCTAAACACATTTCCAGTTGTATTCTTACTGCTCTAACAAAGTGGTTTAATTCAGCTTTCATTCAACATGGCCTCAGGATCAAGGGTTTTTTCTGCAATTTACCCCTTTGCCTGGCCAAGATGGTGAATTTCAGTAATTTTCAATGTAGAATTAGTATTTCAAAATCCATATAACAGTATATTTATAAAATCAGAACTTACCAAAAGGCATTAATTAGAACTTGAATTCTTCAACATATATATTAAAAATCTTTAAACTGAGTTCACTAATGCTGAGTATCTTTAACAGCAAGAAATCTTTTATCTTGGGTATAGCAGTGAGGAGTGAGTGCAGTAAAAGAATATAAAAAATGAAACATTTTTGTTTCTTTTAGGACAAGATTTAATAGAAGCACTGAGAATCTGGGAAGCAAATGTTTTAAACCAAAGAGATCTCCATAGCAAAAATTATTTAAAGAGATGCATATTTTTTTGGAACAGCACCAGAAAAATTGGAAAATTGTTTAGAGGAAGGAGGACAATTTATCCATGAAGCTTGTGAAAAATTCACTGTCCTTGGTGCCTCAAAAAGTGAGTCCTTTCTTCTTGACACAGCAATGAAAATCATGGCAAAGAGCTGGATAAAGTGTAGTTTGTCATTATGAAGGGAAATTCATTAAGTCAGAGTTAATTTAAGGATCATTTCCTCCTCTAAGAATAGGCCCCGATCTAGAAGCAGCCTGACTCAGTGTATGTCCCAAAATCTTCTTGCTAAAGGGGAAATCTTTTTCTCTCAATAATGGAAGTACTCTTGTGTACTTATCTTTGTTCCTGTAATGAAAGAGGAATTCATTCAGCACTTCTTACTCAAGCTTTCAGTGTCTCTTGTGAGTCACAGTTAAAAATATTAAAAAGGATATTTAGGGGAAAAGGGGAGTATTGGGAGTATTTGAGATATTTACCCTGAATTTAGGATGACTTACAATAAAGAAACTGTATGTTGGATCCCATTGACTTACTGGAGGAATTCCATTTAAAGAAAGATGAGTGACTATGAGTGCTGATGTGTTTCAGCAAAACAGAGGGAAGAAAAGCAGTACCTTTATCTCACAGAGTTAATAAGTCAGGTGAAATTTGCCCTTTGTACTGAAAGTATTTTTAATTTAATTATACAAAATCATTTGCATGACATATAGTATAAGCTCATCACAGTACAATCACCATCATACTCTTTAAAACTTCTTTTTTTTCTGATTTGCACCAAAAATCTCAAAAAATTGAAAGAAGTAACACTAATCAGAGCCTATATTCTGATCGGTATTCTATGTTTAGCTTATCTAATATTATACTCTTTTTAAAAGCCCATAACTGATTACATACATTAGGTTTGCCAAGTCCAAGACTCAGAATTCATTAATCACTAAACCCACAATTAATTGCCCAAGCATGTTTCATGTTTCCTTCCTTTTTCTTTTTGAACTTCCAGTGTTGTTTCCCTTTTCTCAGAACCATCCTTCCAGGAAAATTAATGCAGGTTATGCTTTTTAATAAATGCTGGGCTCCTCTACTTTCTCCTCCTTGTTTGCTAAGCTGGCTACAAAGAAAGCAGAAAACTCTTGGAGCAGAGGACATCCCTGTTTGTGCCCTGAGTTTCTTTATATCTGGTACTACAGTGTCTCACATAGCTGGGGAAAAATCCAAGATATTCAGCAAAAGAATACTTCGATTAAAAACCAAGCATAAGTTTAATTTTTACTTACCTGAGAAGAAATGTTTAAAATGTCCTAACACCTGGGACATGTGAAAACAATAGAATTTGTGGTGGTGTCATGACCGTTGCCAAGAGCTTCCTCTAAATAGTGGAACAAGTGGAGCTTTTGCAATTTGAAAACTGGAGATGGTGAAAAGACTGTTGTGGTATGAGGTGAAGGACAATTGATTGTAAAACACTAATCTCTAAAGTAATTCCCATGTCTATTCAATTAGGGTCCTTTTTTTCTAAAACTACAGTCAAGAGTCACGAAATCTCCTCAGTTTTAGCTGAAGGAGAATGAGAATGATTTAAATATTTGCCATAAGACAAATTATCTAAAAACTTGAGGGTTTCATTGGGGTTTATTAGCCACAATTTCTTAATTTTGTGCATGACTTTCCCACTATTCCACCATAAGCCCACACCCACTTATTTCTCTATATATTTGGGGGAATTTAAGACATTGCAGTTCCCACAGTATAATATTTTGAATTATATTTATTTAGTAAATAGAACAGAACTGCTGCCCTGCTTTTTCCTGTTGTACTGGAAGAATATGACATGGAAGGTGTTGGATCTCCTTAAATAAGATTATAGGCACAGCTTTTGCTTCTAACAGTTTGCAGAAGTCTGGACCCAAACTCTCTGGGATGGAAACGTGATGGGAATTTTTGAACTCCAGTAATGCCTCAAACCCATCAAGATAGGTGGTAATGTACAACTGGGCTCCGCTGAGAAATATCTCACAGCTTTCACTTGATTAATTCAAAACAACTGCCTTGAGGGGCTCATTATGATGAAATCCATCAGATGTGAAAGAATTTCGATCAGAAGGGGAGAGGGTGGTGGCTCCAGCCCTCGATGTGTCCCCAGTCCAACTGGTTTCATAACAGCTGCGAGCTAATCGTTATTCACACCGTTGAGGCCTTGAAGCCCTGCTCAGATATGTCATCTTTTCCAGCCTTTAAAAACCACTTCTTCTGCCATTTGGTTCCTGATTTACACTGGAGACCATTTGACTCATCTCTAAATTATCCTCAGGCTGTAATACTGAGGGGATTACAAATAACTCCCTTTATAACTATTAATCCTATTGCATATTGTGTTTCTCATTCTCAAGCATATATATTTTATTGTTAAAAATGCACAGATCAGTAGAAAAATGTACATAGATGTCAAACCAGATGTATTCTGTTCCTGTGGACAATCCATGGATCTTGTAAGTCACCGTAAGTGTAATTAAATTATCTGACTTAGAGTTCATTCTTGTTTTACCGGGTTTGGATCTTAAATTAATCTTAAATTCCAGTGGCACTGGAGTTTGTAACCATTTAATTATAATACAATACTCATGAGTTTTTAATCTTCCTGGTGCTTCTGCTTCCTTCTTACAGTGCTGCAACTGTGCTGAAGTTTGATAATTTTGGTTCAGTAAACCATATTGCTGAAGGAAGCGTGTTCTGGCCCCTCTGTTTCATTTGCTTTGATCATGTACTGTCACTGGTTTTGCCACTGGATTTTGTGTTATTCTGATACAACTGATGTAAAGAGGTAATTTGATTCATTTATTTGAATCAGAATTGTTCATCACTGGGGATGTTTCACTGAGACCAATCTATTCTATTCTTAATAAAGAAAAACAGATCAGGATAATTGGATACAAAAAGTTCATGACCCCTCTACCTATTTTTCTGTCTAATTTCAGAAGCTGAGTTCTGTCTTTTTAAATCCCTCCATGCAACCAGCATTGTGCTCAAAGCACAAACCAGCCCCTATTTTCTATTTGATTCACTAATAAGAGTCTGATTCAGCAAGCCTGGCTCTAATTGTGTCTGCATTAGACACTGATGAAGTGTCCACCAGCACTGTGTGCTTTGTTTCATGGGTATTTCATGCTCTTCTGCCTCCTCACAGCTGCTCCATAGGGCAGGGATTTGCTGCTTGTGCAACACTTGGAGCACATCTCCTGTGAGAAAAATCTGAGAGAACTGGGATTGTTCAGCCTGGACAACAGGAACTTCAGGGTGACCTGATGGTGGCCTTCCAGGACCTGAAGGGAACTACAACAAAGATGGAGAGAGACATTTTACAAGGGCCTGGAGTGCGATGGCTTCCTACTGACAGAGAATTGGTTTAGATTTTATATTAGGAAGAAATTCTTCCCTGTGAGGGTGGTGAGGCTCTGGCACAGGGTGCCCAGAGAGGCTGTGGCTGCCCCTGGATCCCTGGAAGTGTTTAAGGCCAGGTTGGATGGTGCTTGGAGCAACCTGGGATAGGGGAAGGTGTCCCTGCCATGGCAGGGGGTGGAATAAAAAGGGGTTTAAAGTCTCTTCCAACCTAAACCATTCTGTCTATGAATCTATGATCTGGCAGCCCCAGTTTGTGTCAGGCAAAGACAGAATCCCAGAATTCTGGAAGGGGGCAGTTGGGAAGAGCCCACAGTGGTTCACCCAATTCAGGCACCCTGTTCAGGCAGGGTCATCCCATAGCACAGAGCAAAGAGCGCAGGATTGTGTCCAGAGTGTTCTGGAATATCTCCAGTGAGGCAGACTCCATAAGTGATCCATTTTCTTTGGGAGTTATCTTTTTAATCTTAAAAGTGTAAATTTTATAGGTTTCAGCTTTGCAATCTGAAATGTTATAAATGACTGCTTTGTCCCCAGATCTTGTCTCACTATACATTCAGAACATTTGAAAACTTTTGAGTGTGCACATTCTGAAGCGGCGAAAATTATTCCCTCCTCCCTTCATCAAATGGATAATTTGTCTTAATAGACAAAGATAAAGTTTGGGATGAAGCAATCCTCTAACTATTGCATACTGATGAGATAGGTTTGGGGGTTTTTGGGTACTTCATGGTGCAGGTTGTAAATCAGAGGAACAATAAGCAGCGGAAGTAACGTTGCCCTTTAATTGGGGGGTAAGTCATTCCAGTGATTCAATGTGAATCAGGCACTGGATGAATGACATTATTATCCACTGCTCCCAGGGAGCAACTTCCAGCATGGAGACTGCACAGAGCTTTGGGAGGGCTGCTTGGGGTACAGCAGGATTCAGTGAGACAAAGCACACACTGTTGGGTCCAGCTGACATAATCTGTTCTCTCCAACAATCATGGAATGTTCACCTCTTTGACTGGAGAAAAGAGCAATTTGTGATTATTAAGTGAGACATTCTGGAAGTGCTCTGCTCCAAAAGAGCAACAATAACTCTTGGATTTATAAGAGCTACAGAATGTCCGTAGATGAGGTTGATTACCAAACAATAGATTAAATCATGCCTGTCACAAAGCTCAATGTTGCCACATTGGTGCATTGATTAATGGCATTTGGCAACTCTCCGAGTGGCCATTTGCCATTCATTCATGGGTGCCCTCTGAAGTACAATATGAGAGTGACCTGTTGGGAAAAGGAATTTTTTTTGTCATCTGTTCATTGTTTCTACTGTGGTAACAGAGAAAAACTAAGGGTGGGTGAAGCCAAGACCTTCAGTTAGCTGAGTCTTAGTGGGTACAAATTGAGAAATTGAGGGAAAGTCAGTTGCAATTGAGACAATAAAATTTAAATCATAGATGACCCAATTGTTTCTTCCACAGCACTTCAAAATACCATATGATTAAAAGTAATTTGGGCATTGATAATTTCTTTTGCTACAGATATGTAAATTTATTATGGAAACTTTGTCACAACACTTTGCTGGTGTATTTCAGCTTTTAATTTCAGTCTTTCATTCAGAACCTCAGACATTCTCTGGAAGTTCATGAAGCGGGAAAGACTCATGCTGGAGAAGTTAATGGAGGCCTCATGGTTTCTCTTCCTGCAGAAAATCTCACCTGTCACATAGGTGTGCTGCCAGAGTTCTGCTCCCCAGAATTTAATCCATAAAATGTTGGGCAGGAAATAAAAAAAAAAAAGGAAGGAAAGAAAGAAAAAATCCCACAGCTTCACAAATGACTCACTCACAGCTGGCATTTCACTTGTTAATAATTTGCTGACAGGTCTGTGTGATTGATAGAAGATGTAAAGATACCCAGAATGTCAATAACAGTTATATCTTACAAATTTTCAAAGCAGTCTTCACTGCCTTGTTCTGAGAAATGGGCCAAGCTTTATTTAATTCACTCTGATTCCTTTGGGATATGACTGCCCACTGGTCTGAATTGTTTTACAAGATGTGGACACAGAAATTATGGCAGCAATGAAAATCTGAAATACCTTTTGAGCCAATTAAGTTAAGAAATATGCAGCTGAGATGAACATATCCCAAATTTTATTAGTGTTAGTGTGTAACTTATATCCCCCCAAAGGGATGTAGGAATTTTTCAGCCACAAGATGTCTGAGGGAAATTGTGGCATTTAGGACGAGAGGGCTACCTGGACCAAAAATGTCTTCTAACAATGGAACCACATTAATGAGAAGGAACAATTTCAAGCCACCCTCTGATTTATCAGCACAACTTGAAAAATCAAGTATTGTGTCAAAAATTTAAATACAAATTTTAAAAAGTACAGAAAGCATTTTCTTCCAAGTAGCAAGACTGTGCATGTTATCATAGGTTGCATTATCAAATAAATACAGGTATTAAAAACACAGCAGTTGGGATGACTGATTCACATTTCCCAATTTGAAAAGCATGAAAAATGGAAAAGAATGTTGCTTGGTGTGAAGTACACACCATCATGTATAAAGAAAATGTTTTGGACTTTTCGGGAAACACATTCCTGAAAAAAGACACATTCCTAAAAATCCTGTTTCTCCAGGCTTTCAGAGGAATAGTCCTATGGGCTATTTTTAATTTGTAAAATTCCTCTGAAGTTGGCTGTGTTTCCTCTACAACCTGTTCTTAAGACTCTGCAGGGATTTTTTGGCTTCTGTTGTTTGGAAATTTCTTTGGAATGTGCAATCTGTAGATACTCCTAGAAGTCAGGAGACTTATGCTGAATTAGTGACTTTGTTCTGGGTGTTGTTTAGGCAGTCCTCTGGAATTTTATCCAGTACCCTCTGCAGTCAATTCACAAACAAAATAAGGATGAAGATAAACTCCTTTTCCTCACTGTCTCTATATGCAGCCTTCAAACCATGAGGCCAGAATTCTCATTTATGCTGTCAATACACGAAATATATTGTAGTGGGACACTGGTTGTGGCTGCAGACTGGAGGAGATGCATTAATATGGAATATTTTATCTCATTAAAATCAGATGCTTTTAGGATCCTGCTGCATATCTGGGAGTATGCAGAGGTATGACATGAATTCTGCAAAATCCAGCTGTTTTTATGGGATGTGGACACAGAAAAGAATTCCATCTTCTTAAAAGATAACTTCATTGAAGCATTTAAGATGTGAACTTCTCTGCTGAGTAGATTTTTTTTTACATTTTCCAGGCCTGGCTGTATCCCAGTTCATTTATTTCCAACTGGGTTCAATTTCCAGGGGGAGGCAACTTCCTATGATACTTTTGTCCAATAAAGGTGAAAATAATGTTCTCCAACCAGCACTGTTTAAACTGGCATGCACATGTGGCTAAACAGTTTATTTCAAGCAAAAATGCACACTGGCTGGAAATGGTATGAAAACTGATATTCCAAATGGGACAGAATGCTAAGTGTTCAGTGAAATGTAAGTTTTACATTGTCTTTATTATCAAGAATCTTTTCCAGCTCAAATTTTTTGCCTAAGGGGTAAAATTCAAGCATGAATTAAGAACAGAAATATGAATTCTGAAAGAAGTGAAGGAGAATTTAAATCCATGCTCAAGGACTCAAGCAGGCTCCCTCCTCAGAGCAGGCCATCACCTAAAATTAAAAACTCAATCTTCCTACCATCATAAGCCTAATAAAACCATATTTTTTAATTAGAGAACAAATAATATGCACCAGAAGTGAGAATGTCATTATTCTTTCTATTATCCTCATTTAAATAATTTAATTCTGGTATATGCTGGCAGTTTACTTTTCCTACATAGTGGTAGGTAAGAGAAAGGAATAAAAGCCTTTTTTAATATTGAATTTGGTGGCTTAAACATAAAATACTTTTCAACTTTTTCCCTTGTTCTAGGGGCAATGAGGGCTGTTAGGCACAGCTGTGAGGAGATGGGTTGCACCTGTGGCCAATCACTGCAAATTTGTTCCTGGTGTGGAGTCTTTAAAAAGCACCTGAAGCCTCTCTGGGCAGTTACAGGATGTCTCTGGTTTGGTCTTCTGGAGGATTCTGCTTTCAGGTAGGAGAATGTCTCTTCAGTGATATAAACTTCTTTAAATATTAGGTAATTTTGCTTTTCTGTGTTAATGGTGGTTCTGGATTGCCTTTATACTGAATAATCATGTGGAATTTGGGCATTTTGTGGGATTACAAGGTCTGAGGACTAGCACCCCTCAATATTCAGTTATTGTGGCTTCAGGTCCTGCAGGATTTCTGCCCAAATGGATCCCCATGGCTTTTTCTGAATGGTGCATGAGAAGACAGGGCATGTTCTTCCACTTAATCCTAATGTTTTTAAAGTATCCTTTCAATTAAAAATAACATTTGAGCATTGAAATTTCCCCTGTGTGTTAACAAATCTGTGTTCTGTTCAAACAGAGGTATGTGATTTACCCTCCTTTTTAAAACAGGGAAAAGTCTAGAGCTTTTCATATACCTCATTGTTATTCTCTGTCTTCTGCTTAGTTCTCTGGCACAGTCCACTGTTTCTAGATCTCAGCAATAGCATTAAAATGCAGGTATTTAAGGTTTGGCTGCAAAAAGGAAAAAAAAAATCTGATTTAATTGTAGTGAAATCTTGACCAGCTCTTTCCTTGTGGTTGCAATCAGTTAATGTTGCATAGCTCTCCAAGACACTGATCCTTTTGACCTTTCTCCTTCTGAAGCAGAAAATATTTAGATCTTCCTTGCATTTCCTGTTCACATAATAGCTATTTTATTTAACATTATTTTGTTAGACTACACTTCTCTGCACATTTGTGTATTTAGTGTGGCGTCCCTGAATCATCCATGACCAAGAAGTGTGAGGTCACTTGTAAAAATATTGGACTTGAACTGGGCTGGCAGCCACATGAATGTTTGCCTGTGTTTTATTTACTCTTAAAGTAGTTTCTGTTTATTTCCTGTGCTTAATGGATACTGCACTTGATCTCCTTTTGATAACAACAAGCAGCAGCCCTCTTTGCAGTGAGATCATTTTCATTCAGCCATAGATTTAAATGGTTCTTTTTAAGCAAAAACAGTATTCTTAAGGTCATATTGTGCAGAGGTTTTCAAAATTCTGCTTGAAAGGCTCTTTCTGTGTTGGTGAGAAGCTACTTGTGAAGTGTGGAGAAATGTTAGAATCCCCCGCCTCATATATATTCCTATAAAAATTCATATTTACTGATTGACGGTATTGTACATGCAGAACACTCAAAGAATTTTTCCTGTAAAGGCAAAAATTGACATTACTTATTTAAGAGGAAAAGAAGAGCAGCTTTGCACAGGTTTTGTTTTCACTAGTTCTGGTATGAGAAGTAACCCAGCATATAGAAGTGGCAAGATTTATTTTTTAATCTTTTTAGCAAACTCTGGTATTTGGTGATTGAATTGAGTCTGCCCAATTCTCACTGATACAGCCATGCTTCACCAGGACAGATATAACATTGTAGTTCAAGCTTTAGGTGTTTCCAAGCATGTTCAGAGAGCTTGGGGTAGAAATAACTTCATATTGCACAGAAAAGGCAAAAAATGGTAGTAGGCAAATCAATAAAAACAATCCTGTAGGCTTCTCTGGGGACAGCATTTCCAACAGAGAAACTGTCTACAGCTACTTGTCCTTCCAGTTACTGACTGTATTTAGAGTTCCTGTCGATTTTGTTTCAAAAATAACTCTCAGAATCAATCTAGATGCAAAAAATTTGAGTTCATACATTACATTGTTAATCCTTGCGCTGTAGGCTGAAAAACAGCATGGTAGAAATTACAGTTCCCTTGAACATTGTCAGCCTAGAAATATCAGAACATATCCCTTGCAAGAGTCCTGGAGTTTTGGCAGGGAATGTCTCCAGCCTCTGCGTACTCTTCCAGCTGTCCCTGAGAGGAATTTCTTTAAGAACTGCACAGAAATTGATATTTTCTGCTGTGGGCTTAGAAATGGGTGAGAAATGCAAGCACAGAATGAGGAACTTTGGCCCTCCTGTCTTTATTTCCACGGGATGGAGTTGAAGATTGGAAAGTGGCTGTTGAAGAGAGGATACAGGGCACTAATTCTGTGGGCAACGTTAGAGCTGTTCCATCCAGAAAATTGTTTACCTGAAACCATTTACTCAACTTAAAACCAAGGAGAGCTTCTCAAACTTGATAGGTTTTTTGCTCCTTTTGTTCTGTCAGTGACATGCAAAACACTCTGTAAGGCTGATGTAATTCTTATGTAACTCACATGTGCAGCAGCGTCTCCCACCCATTTTTAAATGAGCATCCTGTTGCTGTGGAATGCTGTCTCACAGCATAAGGAGCTGTCATTAGAGCATATTTTCATACTTGATGTGCAGAAGCCCCTTCAGTGAGCTGCTCTAAATGTTATCTCGCAAACCAAATCCAATCAAGGACAGATTTAGAAATCATATCAAGAAACATTGGAGTCTCTCACCCAGTCCTTGGCAGCTTGTAAATTAGGATGTTGTTAAAAACTGTGCAGAATATTGTGTATAAATCTGCTGGTTGAGAACCATGCCAGCTCCTCCAAAGTTAAGAATCACTGAAGAAAAATGTTCAGCATCCTTTACTGGCGTGTGTGTATTTGTCTCTCATCACCTCCTCAGATATCTGAATTGTGAAAGTTCTGGTTTCCAACCCCTGTTTAGGAACCAGTTTTCTGCAGCTCTGGCAGAGAATTTTGTAGCTAAACTGAGATCACTGGCAAAGCAGAAAAGAATAAATTATTAAAAAGCTTGGCCTCTACCTCTAACTAAACACAGCCTCATAAATGTGTGATTGGGTGTCCTTCTGATAGGACATAGAGGGGCCTTTTTAATATATCCTCCTGCAAGCTATCTCTATATATCTACAGATCCTTTCCTGTGGAGGCTGTAGCATCAGTTGTTCTATCAGAAGCTTCTTGTGGCAGCTGCAACAAAATATGGAAAGTCTTGCAAGAACATCTGCTGCTTTTGTCTCCTTTTTTTTTTTGCTGAGATGAATGTATACTTCAGCAAAATATAAGTATAGCATGCAGGAACTGGAGTGGGATCCAGGGAAATATATAGGAGTGCTCATATCTGGTATTCTGTTTCAGGCTTAGCACAAATTTTCTTTTAAAATGTTTATGAGATTGCTGTTGGTATCAGATGACCTGGTAAATATAACCTGTAGTCTTAAAATAATATTTAGGAAGGCACTGAAAGAAATAGTTAAAGAAAACAAGACTGTAAATACGTCCGCCCAAAACTGAAAGACTTTCAAGTCTCACCCACAACAAGATGAATTGATGCTAAATCTCAAAATGACCTTGTTCTCTGTCACGTGGCAAAAAAGTACAGAATGTAAAATGTTCAAAGCATCCTGGAAATGTTGTGTGTAAGAATTGCAATACATGCTTAAAGACAACCAGCTGGTGGCAGATTCCCTAATTCATACTGAAGTCGTCATTACTTTTAGAACGCCTTGGCCAATTACTGGTGTTCTGTGACAAGCAGTACCATTTTTACAATATTTTAAAGAGAGGGTCTCAAGAAGAGCTGGGGATCCAGAATGGTTGGAGGGTGGAGTAAAACTTCAAGTTTTTGGGGTAAAGCTAACAGGAGAACTTCAAAATACTGGATTTTTTCCCCATATTTATTCATTGGCTAGTGCAGTGAAAAATGTCATGAACAAAATGAGTGTATAATATTGGTACTCAGGAGCATGGTCCAAGCCTTTCTGAGGAGTTGTTGGTGGAGAAGAGATGGCACAAATGACTAGATTTGAAAACAATTATCCATTTTTCTGGTTTTCCCAGGGAGGCAAGCACCAGCTCCAGTGCAGTAGAAGTGTACTGTGCCTATGCTCTCACCCAGATTCAGGAGTGAAGTTGTTGTAGGCTTCCTTTTCCCTAAACAGACATAAAGGGAAATGTAGGAATTCTGAGAAAATAGTTATGAGCAGGATAATTACTTAGACAGTCCTGGAGGCTTTGTTCCACCTCCAGCCCTTGTGATGAACTTTTTGAGGGGTTGAAATGTCGAGTCAAATTTAGACTCTGAGCCACAGCATGGAACCGTGTAAACAGACATCCCAGAACTGATGGGTAGCACAGGAATTTGTGTTTTCTTCCCATTTTTTCCTACTTTTTTGTGGATAGCAAGAAGCTCATGTACACTCTGATGTACTCCAGGAACGCTCCTGTGTCACAGGCTACATTTATTTATTCATTCTTCACTTACCGTCTTTGTTCAAATGGAAATGAATCCAGCATGTGCTAGTACATGAGGAGAATTTTTCTTTTATATAAAAGTATTTGGAACAGTTCGTCTGCACTCATTCTGGGCCCTGTGAGCTGATCCATTTGTACACAATTCCTCTGTATTTAGCTTGGACACAGCATGGGTGTGAAACATCCTGCAGGCTGCGCACAGCCATGACATCATCCAGTATTTCATTTTGGGGCAGATGCAGCGTTGCTGGGTCCCTCTGGAGCCAGGGCAGGTTGAATGCAATTCATTGTTGGACTGGACTTTATTTAGGCTCATCCCAGGACAGCACTAATGAGATCTCAGTGTTCCATCCCCTCCCCTGATCTGGCAGGAGCAGCTCTGCAGCCCTTACCCTAAAACAAGCCATGACATGTGCTTTGCTAGGCAATAGTGAATCCCTCTTCATTTCTGCATTATTATCAGCACAGAGGATATGAAATGTGAGGGAATCACTTCTGGTACCAGCTGTGAAAATACGTCAGGGCTAAAACTAAAGGAGCAGATTTTTTAGACATGTGACTTAGTCGGTGTGAGGTATTGCTGTGGCAATCGACCTCCATGTTGGGTGGATTTTTTTTTTTAAGTATATGAGCAAAATGTGCAATGTCCAGTAAAATTCAGACTGAATCACAGCATGGGACAAAGTGGAAAGACATCCTAGAACTGATGGGTAGCACTGTAATTTCTGTTTTAAGTAATATAACTTGTAAGGACTCTAATAAGTACATAGAACTTTCCTGGACAAGTTGTATCAATACTATTTTATACTCTCACTTCTTGTCCAGAACAGCTTCACCACATTCCTTTGCTACTGGTGTCCTGCACAGAGGCTCTGAGTTTGCCAGTGTGGAAAGATAAAAGATGGGTTGGTTGGGTTTAAATGCCTAAGGACAGAATAATTGATGTAAAAATCTCTAAGAAGATTCTTCAGAAGCTTACTGACATGTCACATATCTACTGACATATCACAACTGATGGAGGAAGCACTTAAGAGAACATGCAGCTCTGAGAAGATAAAAACTCAGAGTTGGTTGTGAAATACATTTGTAATTAGCCAGCTAAAACAGCAAAAAAGAAATTAGTTGAGCAGTTCTGATAATATTGATTTGGTTTTTTTTTAACCAAACAAATCCTGAAAAAGTTAGATTTAATTCTGTGTATATATGTAAGTTAGCAATCAGTGATGATTCATTTGCTGCATGTGAGGAATATTTCCTCTGAAAGATATTTCTTTGGAAAAATAGCATTAATATGATGGCAAGGAGCTGTGGGATGGAATAAAGTTGACTCCATCTGTATCATTACATGTTGAGGAGAGTATTCCAACACCACAGTGTTAAACAGCATCATTCTCAGGCATTCATTAACAGCGTAACATCTGTGGCTGCAGCTCCTATCAAAGCCAAAGTAAATTAAAAATGTGAGGCTCTAAATGCTGTGGTTAAGATTTTAAACAAGTTTTGCTCTAACTGTTAGTGATGAGTTTAACCATACTCTTGGGTCAATAACTGCATGTGACATAATTTTAGCATATTCCTCTGCATCCACCGTGCTTTGCTTCATCTGGAAAAAGATTTTTTTTAAAGAAGGGTTAAAATGGTGTTCACAGCCTGTGATCTCCATGAGAGCCTTCTGAGGATGTGAGGGTGCAAAGAAGGCCTGGCATAAAGCTTGGCCAAAGGCTTTTTCATGATGTTCTAACACAGCAGCAAAAAAAAGGAGAAAAATAAACAAATCACTGCTTCAGCTTAGATAAAAAAAATGCAAACCAAACCCTGTTTCCTCACATCTGCATCTCGTGGTTTGGATCCAGAGTGAAAGCAAAAGTGTTGAAATGTCATTTGAGTGGCTGTCAGTCAGGAGGAGGGTTTGTTTCCAGTACATCTGGGTCCTTGAGCCAAACTCAAGACATTCTGTTCCTCTCTGCCTGCTCTGGCTCAGGGTGTCCCACCTGCCACTCCTGCTGCCACCACAGTCAGCAATGTTTGGAGAAATTCAGATTTCAAATTCAAAGTGACATCGGTAGGGAAATCAACCCCTGGGCTCCAGCCAATTCCATCCTGCTGTCATTTATTACATTCTGCTATGGCAGGCAAACAGCAAAAAGTTCTTTGGGGTTTTTTTTAGTGAAAGGATAGATGTGACCAAAGGTAGCACACCATTCACAATGAGGGTGGGCATACACTGAGTTTCCTCCTCAGTCTGCAGCTCAGCAAACCTGACGGATGCTGCTCTGGACAGGTTTGGGATGCAGTGGTTGAGTCTGGCCCTCACAAAATGAACAACACATAGAAATCAGGCAGTTTGAGCCCATCTAAATGTTCAGGTGTAAACCTAAGCTAGTCTGAAAGCAGTTAAATTATCTTTTCCAGCTCAGCTTCTGACCTTCATGAGACAGCTGGCAGCTCTAAGTGAACTGGCAGTGTGCACTACTGCTGCAAATTTTAATGTGGAGTGTCCACGTTTATTCATTCTTGGTCAATTTTACATCGTAAATGCAACAGAGGAATTGTGAAATTGAGTTAAATGAAGCAGGTACTGCAGTAGTCAGAAAAAAATGAAATTCGGAAAAAGAATCATCCAATGTTCAAAATATGGAAATATTTTTCAAGTTTTCTGTGGCCAAATGCACACTGCCATCAATATGGTGAAATCTAGGAAAAGGGATGCCATGAGTGTGCCAAAAATCTTGTCTTGTGAACAGATTTCTCAGTTTGAGTCTATGATGGAAGAACAATGAAAATCCAGGCTATTTGCATTATTCACTATTTCCATTTTGTACACTTCTCATCATAGTATTTCTTCCTTTTTTGCCTCAGATTTGAGTTTTTAATCTCTTACTGGTTTAGTTCTTAATGCTCAAAGGATATATATTTTTTTTAATTTAAAACAACTGTTTTCTTTAAATACTAGTGATGCAGCGTTCTTATTTTTTTAATATGTATGGAGATACTTGAATTCAAGTTGACCAAAGATTCTGTTTCCCAGAAAAATCCCCGACATGTTGTTAAAATCAGCACATGTATTAAAAAACAATAAAATTAAACAACAACAAAACCCCAAACCAAATCACTTCCTTTACTTGGACTAGTGAGGGTGGTCATGAATTAAAAACACACTTCCTTTTACAGCAGCTGAGGGGAGTTCACTTGGAAAAGTTTCTAAGCTGTGCTGAGTTCTGAGGTAAAAATTTCAATTCTTAAAATAATTATATTTTGGCATTTATGAGAAATACTGCCAGCATTAATTTCTGGACAGTGTCTTTCAGCAAGGAAACTTTAGAAACTTTGAAATTTCCCAGTACTTTATTGAAATATTACATAATATTTTGCTTTGTTTTGTTTCTTATTCTTCTAGAAAGATGAAAGTCATGTTGAGTTTGGGATCCAAATATAACAAATTTACTCAGAGGGCAGCAAACAAAATACAGCTATTACATCTAGGAAGTTAGAATTTTTCCCCATCAGGGTGTGCATTTTGAGTTATTTGTGTATTAATTTGCTTTCAGTGATGAACAGTTCACATTATGATTTATTGACCACATAGGTTTAATGTAGATTTAAACTTCATTTTTTGGGGGTTGGTTTTTTAGCCCCAGTCATCTTTCTTGTGTAATACACTTCAGCATTCCAGGGTTTGTGTATCCATGTGGGTGGTGCAAGTAGAAGAACATTTGTGGTTTCAGTTTGGTGATTGATGTGAACTTCTGTACCATCCAGTTCATCAGTATTTATCAATTCTGATGTGTGTTTCTTATTATATTTAAACCAAGTTCAACTTCACTGATCCCACAGAATCACAGAACTCTTGGGGTTGGAAGGGGCCTTTGGAGATCATCTGATCCAGCCTCCCTGTCAAGGCAGGATCCCTTATAATAAAAACTTATCATTTTTAATCTCATAAGACCCTTAGATTAAAATGGTGGCTCCACTGAATTTAGTAGTAAAACTGGGAGGGAAACCAGGAGTTGAAAGAGAAGAAAAAACAACTCCCTAACTGGAAACATTTAAAATTTGATTCCAGCTCCAGGAAAATCCCACAGTGCTGCCTGTGGTGTCTTGTGCTTAACCAAGTGTCTGGAAATGCTGGGGTCATCAGCCTCCTTTCCAAGAGCTGTGGCAGAGCTCCATGGCAGGGACAGCTGGCACTGCCAGGGCTTTGTGGGGCTGGGGATGGGCACCCTGGGGACACTGTGGCTTTGGGAAACCCAGAGAATGGCTGCAGGACTGGGAATCCTACAAATGCTGAGAGAGAAAACCCCAGCAGCTTTCCCCACATGGGTGAAAACTTAAATTTTATCCATTAAAAACATAAGGGACACAGTTTCCAAATGTTTGAACTTTAAAAGGGAAGTCAGGATTATTAAATGTATTCCTGTTTTACTCAATAAAAGTTATCATTTTCAGGTTGGGCATCAGGAGGAATTTCTTCATGGAGAAGGTTGTTAAACATGGGAATGGGCTGTCCAGGGAGGTGGTGGGGTCCCCACTCCAGAAATGACTGGATGTGGCACTCAGTGCTTTGGTAGGGATTGCTCAGGTGTTGGACTCCATGCTCTTGGAGGTCTTTTCCAGCCTAAATGATCCTGAGGAAAAGCCAACAAAAATCTCAAACTAAAGCCCCTGATGCTCCTACAATGGTTAAAGCAGCGCATATTAAACACCAGTATCTTCCAGAGCTTAAAGAAAATAGGCAGTTCTGATATGTTCATCCTCTAGATTTAAAAATATTTCCTAATTTTTTCTACTTTGAGACAGTTGGGTTGTGAGGATCCGATGATTGGAGTTCAGATACTGGAGTATAGATTTGGGAAGGGATATGGTGTTTTAGTTTGGACAGTCATTGAGAAGGCAAAAAATCTGCTGTTTAGTGTGGCTGGATTGCCCTCAGAACTTTATCACATATTTTAAGCCCAGGACACTGCTTGAAAACTGGTTAGAGAAAGTATTTTTTATTTTCTTTTGTGTAGGATCGTGGCTGTTGGGTGATGGTTCCCTTTTGGTGCTTTTAAGAAATTTTGGTCTTATGTCACAAAGGCAGGGAAACATAAACTAGAAAAGAAATGTGATTCATTTAAAAATGGAAATGTTCATGGTGTTGAGGATAATTTTTAAAGTTTGTAAATGGTTACAATATTTACTGAAGCCACTGGCTAGTTTGAAATTTAGAATCATTGAACATTGTGAGCTGGAAAAGACCCAAAAGGATCATTACGTTTGAAATGCTATTTTTGTATTCTAATGTATATTATATAATTGATTCTTAAGCTTCCCTCAAGTTTATAATTTTAGTTACTATTTTTAGAAGTAAGAAATTGCTGAGCCTTAATAAAAAGCTTCCTATAAAGAGCCTTGCGTGGAGAAAAAGGGGAGATCTTAAATCCCAATGAAGACAGAAAACAAAACAGCAGTTGGTAATATAATTAAAACTTGGAGAAAATCTTAGTCTTTGTGGAAGTTGGTAAATTGTAGACAAACTTTCCTCATCTGAGTTCTTAAATGTGCTTTACTCCCCTTTCACCTGGAGATATGCATCTGGCTGCTTGTGACTCGATTATTTATAGAACTTTGTTTTCTGGGCAGGCTGGAAGTTGGACCAGAAGTATCCTTAAGATTGTGACTCATTAGGGCTTTGTGAGTCACAGGTAACAAACAGGATGCTGCTAGAATTGGACAATGTTTAACCTCAAAGTGCTTGTGTTTGGGGGTTTGTATTTTTAAAGCCACAATTTTCTTCTTTCCTTCAAAGAAGATAGCTTGACATGTTTAAAAGGGAGGTAATGATTCCCATAAAATCAGGAGTTTTTTCTTTCTATGCGGAGAGTGACTTCGAAAACTCCGTGTCTTTAAATTGAGTGAAAATCAGAGAGCTTTGGGAGACAGGGCCACAGGTTAATCTAAGCCATCAGTATCATTGCTACCTAACAGCTCTATGAGATCTTGATGTTATTTTGGAATTCTTTATTTCACTGGCAACAAAAATAGTCCCTCCCCAAGTTGTTCAGATCCATTCCATTAGGAAGGCTTCACCTGGCATTGGTAATAAACAGAAAGGAGGATTGGAGCTCTCTAAGCTGAGGCTAAAACCTGGCAGAGTTGACAAATTAGGTGTTAACACTTAGAAATGTATATTAAACCAAAAAACTAGAACTTTATACCTGCAGAAATAATTAATTTTTGTAGGTAGAACCAATTCTGAGTGAATTAAAACCAAGGGGGAAAGTTTCTTTCCTCCCATGGCAGAACAATTAAAACCCAGATGTTCAAATCCTTTTGTCTGCTCTGTAGGTGCTCTAATGACAGTATTTTATTCCTCCACAATGCCTGTGCCAAGATTGGTAAATTTTGAGATGTACAGTAGTGGTTTGATGCCTATTTTAACAACTTTATGCACTAAATGTCTTGATTTTGCCTTCTGGGAGTTTTGTTTAAGAAGCAGACAAGGAGAAATGCTTTGATTTTTTTTTTCCAGAGAAGTTGGTTCAAGATTTACTTAAAATTTCAAAATAAAGCAAGTGCCATGATGAGTTTTAATGTAGTTTGAATCACAAAATCCTGCCTTTCTCTGACTTTGTACCTCAATGTGACTGATGATTGTTAGTGTTGCATATTTTTGAACATTTTGTAGGTAAGAGGAGAAATTGTGTTTAGAAGTCTTTGAAGTGTGTGCTAAGACACTTCCTCTCAGATGATGAACTGGATATTGCACAACACCTTTTTTTTGTTTTTTTCCTTAGAGAAAATCAAGCCTATGATGAAATAAACACAGAGAGGCAGTTAGGGCCACACTCTTGAAAAGAGCTGGTGTTCAGCAGAGTTTATTTTAGATGAGCTTGGTTTAGACACAAAATAGTCCACAAAGAAATTGTCATTAAAAAGTAGTTTGAAGATGTACAGGGGACATCTCAGCTTTACATTCTGAATCAAAGAAAGGCTGTACCTAAAGCAGCTGAGTTTGTGAACTGTTTTGCATAGAACTGAAGAACTTTAAGTTTGTGATTTTTCTCTCTCTGAGGCTTCCAGTGGTAACAATATCATTTAACATTTTTGTGTACTTTTGAACTAAAAGTAAACTTGTAAAATTTATTTATTCAAGTTTGGATCACTGTACCTCAAAAAGGGAAGAGTTTAAAAATCTGTTGGGTTTTCTTTAGTATTAATAAACGCTCTATCAAAGTTGGTAGCTATTCTGAAAATAGAAAGTGTCTGTGAACATTGAAATATTTTTCCTTGGAACTAAGCTCTTACATGTTTGTGAAGCTAAATGTTGTTCCTTACATATTCTATAATAATTCTATTTCTAGTAGAAACTGGTATTTTGAGATAGTTTATATCTAGTCAGGTTATCAACACTAAATTTCTATTGTCTTCACAGCTCTTTGTTTTTCTTTGGATTAGGGAGCATCCAAAGCTTATTAAACATACTTAAAATATGTAATATTTAAATTTTTTTTATGTAGGCCCACTCTAGTAGAAAATTAATAAGACTACTCATAAAATAATGTTTTCATCAGTATTTGACAACACAGACAAAACTTCATGAAGCTTTCAAATTGTTTACTCAGCTGACAATAATAGCATGTGCACCATTGTCCAGCTTCTCCACAGATAAATCTGCTCAGGCTGCATATAAACTTTCTCCCAAATTCCTTTGGGATTTTGACTAAACTACTTCTTGTATTCAGCTCATTTTCTCTGAAACTCATCTCTTGAGTTTCACTGCTTTGAAATCCTGAGTGGCATCTCTTTTAACCTAAATAGAAGCAGGGAAGTTGACTCTCTTAAAGGTTATATTTTCTATTTGAAGATGTGGAAGGAACAAATATCCCAAGTGTCCCCAAACTGCACTTTGAAATAACAAGCAGTAGTGTTCTGCAGTGTGAAAATTATTATTTACTTTTTGGTTCTACACAGCCTTTCCTCTTCCAGTAGTTCAGGGTAAGTGCAGCATCAATTCAGAAATCCAATGTAAAACCAGGACTCCTTGCTGTATCCCACAGCCCCTGTCCCACCTCAGAAGGAAGAATAGCAAAGAATTTGGTGTTTGGCAAAGAGTTAAAACAGTGTCGTGATCACACTTGGCGTAGTGCACTCTCTAACAGTGCTGGCCTCAAAAGTTTTGTCCAGAATATCCTCAGGGTGATGGTTTTGAACTCAGCAACAAGCCAGGAGTGCACAGCACATCTCCTTACAGTGGTTTCTGTAATGGCAAATAACTGCTTCTCTTAATATTATGTAAAATTACATCAGTCTCCAATTGATTTCACTTCTACAAGCATAACTTGATTCTGGAAAGAGATCAGGTTCTGACCCAAAATCCAGTAGATTGCAATCCTTCTCTCAGTTACAGCTGGCAGCCCAAACCTCTAAGCACATAAATGCAGATCTCAGCTGCCTTTGGGATGCTCCTATTTGTATGGATGTTTTAGCCTTTGACAGAAAGGGAAGCAAATAATTTATCTGGACTTCGAGGTCACATGTAGGACACAATTTCCTTCTGCTGGAGTGGATCAGTGTACAAATCAGAAAAATGTGGACAGAGTAGGGGGAGAAGATTCTGTGCTGTTTCTGCACTGGGATGTGTGAGTGCACCACTGTTAAACCTCAGGAAATTGTGTTGGGTGAGGAGGAGGAGGGAGCAAGAGTGGCTTCATCTGGTTTTCGGTGGTAAACTGCAGAAATGCTTTCCCAGAGGTCAAGGACTAAGAAACAACTTTTGCTCACAGACTAATGCTTAAAACCAGTGAAAGGATTTACTAAGGACAAAAACTGTGCATTTCAGCTTAAATTTGAAATGGTAATATGGCAACAAAAGTATCCAGCGTACATAGATGCCTTAAATCACAACCTTTTAGAATGGAATGTAGTCATTCAACTGTTTTATAACCTAAAGTTACTAAGATTTGGGGTTTTTAGGCATTGCCAAACCTTTATCTTGAAATAGGACAACCCGTTAAATATTTCAGTATGGCCTGGTGTGAGGTTTTGCTTGTAGCAGTAAATGTGCATGAGTTGGCTACGAAATTTACAGCTAACCTTAGATCCTAAAACCTACACCTTGCCTAAAAATACTTGGCTTTGAATTCTTTCTTTCATTTCTTTTTTAGTTCCTATTCCTACATAAATATAGATGGTTTTGGAATGGTGATTGAAAAGTGTTTTAACTTAATCCACTGACATGCCAAAAAGTTTAAAGGACAGTGGTGTTAACAAGTATTCCCATATAAAAACAACTTGCTTATGTGAGTAGAGTTTTCATTGATTTTTTACATTTTTATCTTCAACTTATTTTTCATTTTGTATATCCAAAGATCCACCATGCTTACTTATAACTTGTGACAGAAATTTGCTTCTGAATTCATAATAAATATGTGGAGATGCACGTCCACGTACATCAGAGTATAGGATTTGGGTCATCATTCATTCTGAGGGGAAATTGATTGGCAACAGCCACTGGGAGATGGTTAATTAGTGAAAAAATTAATGAGGCTATGTGAGGAGGATGCTTTTTTCATTTTTAAAACTGAAAGTATCAGCAATTGCTCTGAAAATCATTAAATTCCAACACAAGAAGGGATATCAAGGTGTCTTCTGGACCATCCCACTGCCTTGAGCACAGGTAGGGTTAGGATGTATTTAGTTTCTATTTTAAGATGTTCTTTTAAAAAAACCAAACTTTACACCCTGTCCAGAGAATCTGTTCAATTACTTCATAATAATCACTGTGAAAATTGTGCCATTTTACATTTCCTTCCCTTGGTTCTAAATTGAATATTTCTTGCTACAATTTGTTTGTCACCCTAAATCCTAATTCTTTTAAACTTGGAGGGTACCTTATTCTCTTTCTCCTTGCAATGTCACTTTACATATTTGAAAATCAGTTGTTCCATCCCTCTTCATCACTGTAGTCTTTTCTCACATCCCTTGTTCTTGCTCTTTTCATGCCAATGTTGTTATTTTTTTTGTTCAGTGCTTGGTTTTGCACAGAAATACACAGATTTTTCCATCACTAATGATGAGAAACAGAATTTATATTCCATTTCTTCTTGTAACTTCTTTACAGGCCACTCTGTACATAGTTTATTTGCATATTTGTTAGCCAGGAAAGCAGTAAAACAACAATGTTCCCAACGCTCACCCTGTTTCCTGGGATAGATGTTTTCTTCTGGTTTAATTGCAAGTATGTGTTTAGCAGAGTGATCTGCTCTTTTAGAACATGAAGAACAAGGTGTTCACACCATTTTGAGAGCAAACCCAGGGAAAGGCTGTGTTGGGTCAGCTCCATCTGTGATCCAAAGGCCGGATAGGGAGGGCCAAGGGTGGGTTGGGAAAGTGCACAGGAACTCCAGTGTGCTCATTCATTGAAAAGTGTGAGTTCCCAGACCTCCATCCCATTTCCAGAGCCAGAGCCAGAACTCTTAAAAGTCAGGAACAAAGCTGTGTGAAAACACTGTGTACACAGACAGGTCTTTCCTCCTACTCATTTTTCCTCCCTATGGCAAAGCCACTCCTGATGTGGCCTGGCCTCTGCCACAGTTTCTCCCACTTTGGTTTTTCCAGCACTGCTTTGGACTTGGGTCGGTCCTTTCACTTCCACATGTTTTTAATACAGTCCCAACCACCTTCCTGCCCTCTCTGTAGTTTTCTTTTCTACTTAATTGTGCTTTAAAAGAACTTTTCTTGGTTTACTGTCAGTCCAAAGTGTAACCAAACCCAAGAGGGCCACCTACATAGTTTATAGGATATGTATATATGTGTGTAGGGAGTACAGGATTTAACTTCTGGCACTGGGTTGTGTGGACTTCATCTGAAGTGGGATTCACTTCAGGGAAATCGGGGGAAACAGGAAGCTGGGAGAGCTGTGGTTTCTATTGACTCACTGCAACAGCAGTGACACAGATTTTGTCACTTATTTCCTGCAATGAAGAACTTGATAAAAAACCTCCCAGTTCTAGGGAAGAGGAGGATGTGATGTGTTAATCACCTCTAGACCTTGCCTCAGGACTTGCACATGGGGCAGATGAAGAATTTAACTAGCACTGAGCCTGCTGTGGTTGTACGCAAACATCTTCTGTGTCACCTGAGGTTTGTGTTGTGCTCTTTGGATGCTGAGTTTTCCTGACTTCAGGGTCTTCTGCACAATTACAAAACTGCAGATGAGCTTCTACTAACCATCTATCTGTGGCCCAGTGGTCACAGAAAGATGTCTGGAGCACCTTTCTTTTCCCTCTCCAGAAATCTCCATGCAGCTCCCTTTGGCAACCCTCTGCTGCACAGGATTTGAGCATGAGTGGAGCCTTTCACATGCAGTTAACACTTGGGAAGCTCCAGTTAGACAATTGGCATTTAATTTTCTCATCAATCATAGACTCTGTAATCTTAGATGCACTTTACTACTTTATGGAAGGTCAACTGAAGTGTGCTCTTTTTTTCCCAACATGTAATTCATTTACTAGACAAAGGGAAGGTGCCACAAAAGTCGTCATAGATTGCTTCCTTCTCTTAGATTTGCATTATTTTCTTCTCTAATGTGCCCAACCAAAAACCATGAAGGTAAAAGACAACATTTTATGCTCTCTGTGGTTATCTCAAGTCCAGCATTTCTGTCTATGCAGAATGTTTTCCTCCCTTCCAACCTACTCCCTCAAAACCAATTAATGGGCTAGCCCATAATTATATGTGCTTCCTTTTCCAGTAAAGAGGAAGGAAGCCTCCAAATCAGATGGACGTCACTTGGGCTGCAACTTCTGCAGAATAAATGTGTATTCAGAGCAGGAAAATGTCTCCTCTTGCCAAAACATGGATAGGAACTGATCTTCCTCTCTTTAATGAGCAATCTAAAGGTCAGGAGTCTGGATGGAGACAAATGGTGACTTTATGCCTGATGATTGCTTTGTTGATTTGAAATGTAATCCAGGAAGTCACTGAAAGCTGCCTGCAAGCTGATTATTGCCATTTCATTGCCCCCCTCTCAATAAAAATCAATGACACGCAGATATATTCACCTGGAAAATGACAGTTGTAGTGGAAAAGTTCTCAAAAATAATTTTCCTACTCCATTCAGCAGTTAAAATATTTTTCTTTCCATACAGCATTTGATATATTTATCTATATGTGTGTGTATCTATATACATATAAAGGTTTACAGTAGATGTTAAAAATTATTTTTTAAGAAGCCATTGCGTTTGGATAATACTGATGCAAATCTGAGAGAAATGGTAGATAAAGTGATTACACTGGTTAGAATATTTTTTAAAAATTAATATTCTACAGTATTTCCTTAGACAAATATACTTGTAAAAGATAATAATTTTTCAGTGTTTAAATACATTTTACTTTAATATAAAGAAAAACAATAATTTGGTATCAAGCTCTTTCCAGACTTTGTCTCTCTTTATTCAGTCTCCAGGCTATATTAAGCTTTTGTAGGAGTTGGGCCCATCATTTTCCTTGCTGCTGTACAGAGCAGCACTACAGAAATTCTTGTAGACTTTTTACTTCTGCATTTTTCACATCAGCACCACTTCTGTGCCCACTTGCCTCTGGCTGGCACTGGGTTTTGAAAATGAGCAACAAAATTCCAGCACTAAACTTTCTTCCAGCTGGATGTGCCATGGTTTAGTTGAGGTGTTAGGGAATGGATTGGACTTGATCTTGAAGGTCTCTTCCAACCTGGTGGTTCTGTGATTTGTGCTTGGGATGATGATAGAGCACATGGACAAGATGTGTGTGGAACTCATCTGCATCCCTGGTCTTTCCATGGAAATTAAAAGCCAGGTGTTCAATTATTTTGTAATTGATGTGATAATTTCACAATATTACTTTTTTTGTATGGCCAGCTTGGGAAAAACTGTCATGTGCACATCACTGCTCATTCTCCCTCACCTCCCTCCCAAATTAGCTCTCTATTTCAAGCTCCACTTCAGCACAGTTGAATTTTTATGTTTAAAATACAAACTCCACTGTTAGCAGAAAAGCTAAGAAACTTCACCATTTTGCAGCTGTTTGATTTTCTCATACTGGGTTTTATTAATTTTCAGATGTGTGGGTTAGGTGTGTTTATAAAGTCCTCAGTTTGTTTTTGAGGTGATTAAAAAAAATGAGGTCATACAGATTTGAGACCTCCCACCTTCACTTTGAGATTAGAGTTCTTCAGGTAAATCTGATATTGAGTCTAAGTGATAAACAATGTGATAAACAAGTGATAAAGCTTGGCTTAGTGGGACATGTGCTATATTCCAAAAAGTAGAGTTTATTTCTTCAGGGAAGAGAGCAAAAGAGGTAAAGTTCTGTAGCTGTGAACTCAAGGTAGCTGTGTCCTTTCTGCACTTGGTTCCAATTCTGCTGCTGCGTGATTTTATGGGCAATAGGAACTTGGAACATGGAATAAAGTCCTAAACAATATCTTTCTCCCTAGAAACTCAGGAGGATGGATTGCTGTAAGCTATTGCTCTCTGTAGAACAAATGCCAGCATGCTCCAAGTTCCCCTGCAGTGGAGCTCTCAGGGTTCATATTTTGGCTCATCATGAAAGGGCAGCAGTTCTCAGCAAGAACAGTGAGTTAATAAATCCACAGCTCACATTTATCTTCCTGAGCATTTCACAGCCTCTCCAATTGCTGCTCTCCCTCCCTGCATGGATTAAACGCTGCGAACCAGCACGGGCCAAGGTGCTGGGGCTGGCACGGTGCCCTGGTGTGCTCTGAAAGGCAGCTCTGTCTGGAGGGCAGAGGGCAATGCAGCACCACCAGAGGCGTGCTTTTAACAACTGGGCAATGTTTTCCTGCTCTTTCTCTTTCTGCAGCCAGCACTCCCCATCTGGGAGGTGTGTGAAACACACATTGCAATTATAGCTGGATGCTATTTCCCACGATTTGGGGCTGCAGGAGCATCCATCATTGTGCATGCCTGCTTGGCACTGATGAGCTGGTAATTAAAGGTGAGCTTTGATTGCTGCTGCTTTCAGGCAATCCTGACATGTGAAACATCTGCTGGTGCTTTAGCACCTGTGCACTCACAATAAGGCAGAGCCTGCTGCTGTCCACAGAGGGAGATTTATGGGGTGGGTACAGCATTCTCAGGGCTTCCTGGGCCTCTGACTGGTGGCCCCATGAGCTCAGGGAACTGGGACGTTGTCTGCACTTGAACACTGCAGCTGGGGGTCCCAAAGTGATTTGTTTCCTGTTTGCCATCCCTCTGATGCTATGGAATATCCCTGGTTTTATATATTTGATTGTATTTGCCAAAAATTTTGCCATGTGTCCAGAATTGGCACATCCTTTAGGATTTTTTAAATTAACAATTGCTTTTAGTTGGCATTAATACTCATTCAGTGATAGTAAGAACTGGCAGCTCTTCTAGTTTCAACACCCATCAATTACTAATCACTTGTTTTCATGGCTATAATTTTAAGGAATTATGAGATTGTGTTTTGTTGTAGAAATGGCTATTAATCCTACTTACTCCAACTTCTGCAGAATAAATGTGTATTCAGAGCAGGAAAATGTCTCCTCTTGCCAAAACATGGATAGGAACTGATCTTCCTCTCTTTAATGAGCAATCTAAAGGTCAGGAGTCTGGATGGAGACAAATGGTGACTTTATGCCTGATGATTGCTTTGTTGATTTGAAATGTAATCCAGGAAGTCACTGAAAGCTGCCTGCAAGCTGATTATTGCCATTTCATTGCCCCCCTCTCAATAAAAATCAATGACACGCAGATATATTCACCTGGAAAATGACAGTTGTAGTGGAAAAGTTCTCAAAAATAATTTTCCTACTCCATTCAGCAGTTAAAATATTTTTCTTTCCATACAGCATTTATTTTTCTATATGTGTGTGTATCTATATACATATAAAGGTGTACAGTAGATGTTAAAAATTATTTTTTAAAAAGCCGCTGTGTTTGGATAATACTGATGCAAATCTGAGAGAAATGGTAGATAAAGTGATTACACTGGTTAGAATATTTTTTAAAAATTAATATTCTACAGTATTTCCTTAGACAAATATACTTGTAAAAGATAATAATTTTTTCAGTGTTTAAATACATTTTACTTTAATATAAAGAAAAACAATAATTTGGTATCAAGCTCTTTCCAGACTTTGTCTCTCTTTATTCAGTCTCCAGGCTATATTAAGCTTTTGTAGGAGTTGGGCCCATCATTTTCCTTGCTGCTGTACAGAGCAGCACTACAGAAATTCTTGTAGACTTTTTACTTCTGCATTTTTCACATCAGCACCACTTCTGTGCCCACTTGCCTCTGGCTGGCACTGGGTTTTGAAAATGAGCAACAAAATTCCAGCACTAAACTTTCTTCCAGCTGGATGTGCCATGGTTTAGTTGAGGTGTTAGGGAATGGATTGGACTTGATCTTGAAGGTCTCTTCCAACCTGGTGGTTCTGTGATTTGTGCTTGGGATGATGATAGAGCACATGGACAAGATGTGTGTGGAACTCATCTGCATCCCTGGTCTTTCCATGGAAATTAAAAGCCAGGTGTTCAATTATTTTGTAATTGATGTGATAATTTCGCAATATTACTTTTTTTGTATGGCCAGCTTGGGAAAAACTGTCATGTGCACATCACTGCTCATTCTCCCTCACCTCCCTCCCAAATTAGCTCTCTATTTCAAGCTCCACTTCAGCACAGTTGAATTTTTATGTTTAAAATACAAACTCCACTGTTAGCAGAAAAGCTAAGAAACTTCACCATTTTGCAGCTGTTTGATTTTCTCATACTGGGTTTTATTAATTTTCAGATGTGTGGGTTAGGTGTGTTTATAAAGTCCTCAGTTTGTTTTTGAGGTGATTAAAAAAAATGAGGTCATACAGATTTGAGACCTCCCACCTTCACTTTGAGATTAGAGTTCTTCAGGTAAATCTGATATTGAGCCTAAGTGATAAACAATGTGATAAACAAGTGATAAAGCTTGGCTTAGTGGGACATGTGCTATATTCCAAAAAGTAGAGTTTATTTCTTCAGGGAAGAGAGCAAAAGAGGTAAAGTTCTGTAGCTGTGAACTCAAGGTAGCTGTGTCCTTTCTGCACTTGGTTCCAATTCTGCTGCTGCGTGATTTTACGGGCAATAGGAACTTGGAACATGGAATAAAGTCCTAAACAATATCTTTCTCCCTAGAAACTCAGGAGGATGGATTGCTGTAAGCTCTTGCTCTCTGTAGAACAAATGCCAGCATGCTCCAAGTTCCCCTGCAGTGGAGCTCTCAGGGTTCATATTTTGGCTCATCACGAAAGGGCAGCAGTTCTCAGCAAGAACAGTGAGTTAATAAATCCACAGCTCACATTTATCTTCCTGAGCATTTCACAGCCTCTCCAATTGCTGCTCTCCCTCCCTGCATGGATTAAACGCTGCGAACCAGCACGGGCCAAGGTGCTGGGGCTGGCACGGTGCCCTGGTGTGCTCTGAAAGGCAGCTCTGTCTGGAGGGCAGAGGGCAATGCAGCACCACCAGAGGCGTGCTTTTAACAACTGGGCAATGTTTTCCTGCTCTTTCTCTTTCTGCAGCCAGCACTCCCCATCTGGGAGGTGTGTGAAACACACATTGCAATTATAGCTGGATGCTATTTCCCACGATTTGGGGCTGCAGGAGCATCCATCATTGTGCATGCCTGCTTGGCACTGATGAGCTGGTAATTAAAGGTGAGCTTTGATTGCTGCTGCTTTCAGGCAATCCTGACATGTGAAACATCTGCTGGTGCTTTAGCACCTGTGCACTCACAATAAGGCAGAGCCTGCTGCTGTCCACAGAGGGAGATTTATGGGGTGGATACAGCATTCTCAGGGCTTCCTGGGCCTCTGACTGGTGGCCCCATGAGCTCAGGGAACTGGGACGTTGTCTGCACTTGAACACTGCAGCTGGGGGTCCCAAAGTGATTTGTTTCCTGTTTGCCATCCCTCTGATGCTATGGAATATCCCTGGTTTTATATATTTGATTGTATTTGCCAAAAATTTTGCCATGTGTCCAGAATTGGCACATCCTTTAGGATTTTTTAAATTAACAATTGCTTTTAGTTGGCATTAATACTCATTCAGTGATAGTAAGAACTGGCAGCTCTTCTAGTTTCAACACCCATCAATTACTAATCACTTGTTTTCATGGCTATAATTTTAAGGAATTATGAGATTGTGTTTTGTTGTAGAAATGGCTATTAATCCTACTTACTCCTGTAAAGTGTTTTTAGAGCTTATATTTCATGTATTATTTAATTGCAGTCTGCCACTAAGGAAACAATGCTAAGAGGGATGAATATGTAACTGGATTGTACAACTACAAACCCCTCAGAACAGCTGTGAGAGAAATCCACCTGCTGCTGGGGTTTTCCTGAGGATTTTTGTTTTCTTAGCTTTTCCTGTGAAGTCTGTATGACTCACTCCTTCTAAGCATGTAACCTGATTCAGAATCAGAAACCCAATCTATCTCTTCCTAGCAAAATTACAAAACCCAGAAGAGGAAACCGAGTCAAGACTTGCAAGACTCTAAATAAATGTTTGATTAGATGTCACTGGAGACACTTGGACTGGGATTCACCTAACACAACTCAGGCATCCCAACTGAGGGTAAATTCCTCTCTGAAAAAAATTACTGCATTTAGTACTCTACAGTTTCCCAGCTGAGATAAACTCTTTTTTTTTTTTTACAGCCTAGCTTTAATATTTTAGAGCATTTTCACCCAAGGGCTGAAGGGCCAGGGAAACTGGGAATTAGCAATCACCATCAGTCTGGTGATTTTTTTTCTTTTTTGTGGGAGAGGAATGCCAGGAGCTGGTGGAATCCTGTCCCTAGGAAGCACTGCCTGGCTTTCCTGCTCAGTCTTGGCAAAGATCTTGTCCCTGGGGACAGGGTTTTTCAGGATTCCCTGCTGCACAAGCAGCAGAGGAGGTTTACAGGTACCACTTATAGGTGGAGGCAAAAAAACATGGAGAGCTCAGCTTGGATAAAAACCCCACAAAGTTTATCCCAAAGTGTTCTTATATAAAGAAAGAGAATGGTTCATCCAGTGGGAATGGTCCTTGTCACCTTCTAAATACCCAGCTCCAGTTCCCAGGCAGGTCACAGACACTCCCAAATTTGCTGGACGTTGTGAGTGGTGGGAAGAGAGGCTGTGGGGGAAGGGGACATGAATCTGTGAGATTAGGAATGTAGGGCTGCTTTAGGATGTTAGTGCAAACAGAGAAATCCCATTTTTTACATTTCAGTGTAGTCTGGTGAGTATTTATACATTGGAGAACCGTCCAGAAAGGCTTCCTGCATGGTTTTTTCTCTGACTCTGTCAGAGAACAGTTTTCCATCCGTGGGACAGCTGTCTGCTGTGAGGAGCAGCAAGGCCAGACCTGGAGAAATCTCTTCCCCAACTTTAATAAACTTGAAGGGAAACAGATCAGCTTCTTTCCTGAGATAAGAAGTTCACGGTTCCAGAATTTTTTGTAGTGAAGATATTTGAAACCTCTGCATGCCAGTGCTTCCATTCTGAAAATCATTAGCTGAGAAAACCCAGTCCTGGATCTTCTACCTTCAGAGTTTTTCCTTTAGTCTTTTGGGGGTTTTAGGCTACAAATACAAGAAGTATATTTTATATCTAGATGTAATATTAGATTTATAAAGCATATCTAGAAATTATGTGTAAGTTCAAGGAGTATTTTAATTACCTTCTCTAGTGATGTGATTTAGTTTTGGGCAGTTTTAAAGGAGCAGGGAGTTGGACTCAATGATCATTATTGGTGCCTTCCAACTTGAGACATTCTCTAATTCCAACTGATTAGCATCAGTCCCCTTCTCCCAGTATATTAAAATAGTGTGAATGTGTTCTAAATATGAGAGAGGACTAAATAAAATACAATTAATAGATAAAATGATAAAGTGTCTGGTGAATTGTTTTTCACCCTCAAAATCCCCTTATTGAGTAGGAATTCTATTCTTTCCTAATAGGACAGATTTTCATCACATTGGGGATGGGAGAGAGAGTAATTGTCCTGTTTCCCAGTATTCCAAATTCTGTTTGCATTACTGCTTTTAACATTGATAGGCTTGATAGGCAAAGGAGGTTTCAGTCCTGTGGGGAGCTGATAGAGCAGCTCAGCTGCTGTCATTGGGTGAGGAAACAGTGCACAGGTGCTGGGAGTGGTTTTCAGCTGCCAATCTGGGAGCAAACACAGCTGCTCCCAAGAGGAATAAAGAGCATTTAGTGTTCTTTTGTTTGTTGGGGGGTTTTGTTTCTTTGGGGTTTTTTTTGTTTTTTTGTTTTTTGTTTTTTTAATTCTTATTTCTCTAGCTTCCAGCAGTGATGGTCCAGAAAAGGCTGCCCATAAAGAGAACTTTAGTGAGGGATTTTAGTTTTTCTCCCGTTTCCCCTCTGTGTTTTAGAGCACTTGCTGGCTTCCTTAAGCACGTCTTAAATTTAGAAAAAATGAAGGCAGGGGGCAACTCTGAGATAAAGTGTGGCTGGTACTTAATTACATTTCCTTGAAATGAAATCACTACAATTAAAGAAAACATCAGCCCAGCCAACATTAACATCCTGAATAAGCTCAGCTCATGTGGGTTTCTGACTTAACATAAACCCCAAACTCCCTCAGATTTGGGAAGAAGCTTTATCTCCTTCACTTTTCCCCTTATCTCTCCAGTTCCAGGACAGAGGCACTAATATTTCAGCATCTCAGAAGTCAATCAATAATCTCACTTTCCATTTCAGATGAAATCTTATCACTGGTGAATTATTTCCATGTTTCTTTCACCTTGGAAAGCAGGAGATTGAAGCCAAGATTTTGTGTGGCTATTTTTTTTTTCCATTAGTCATTGTGCAGAAATTTGATCATTTCTCTTTTGATCTTCTGTGGATAATTTTTCTCTTCCCCATGTAAAATAGTGCAGAGGAAAATCACTTTGAATTAATTATTTAAACATACCTGGAGAGCTGCTGAAATCAATAAGTGCTCAGGTAATACAGGCAAACACTTTCAGATTTTAAATTAACTTTTGGGGGTGTTTTGGGGGGTTTTGTGAAGTTATCAAGAACATTTCTAGAGTGGGGGAAAGGTCAAAGAGGGCCTGGGGTTATGAGGAGAAAGGAATGGAATTGGAGTCAGAATTTTCAGCCATGGACATAAATAAAGGAAATTCTAGAGTGAGGTTTCTTTTGTAGAAGTTACAGATTAATTAAATACATTACCAATTTAAAAAATAGCATCTTCCTGTTCTGCATACTGGCTTCTTCTGGTTTTGTTGGTTTTTGGTTTTTTGGTTTTTTTTTAATATTTCCATCCTTTAGAGGTGTCAGTAAAAAAAAATAGTTTACCCTTACATTAATGTATATATTTATAACTTAATATCTTTTTCCACCTAAGCATAATTTAATGGATGAGATGAGAACTGGTCCAAACAGGCTCTACCATATTTGCATGACCTTTATCTGTAAAATAAGCATTCTTCCCTTGGTTTTTTTACTTGTGGAATAACTATTACTACTTACTTTTTACCAAAATCTACTCTCTGCAGAAATTATCTTTTCTGTATTAGTGAAGAAGGACTGTAGCTGCTAGTAACTACCTCTACTCCTAAAGGAGATTTTCAGTTAGATTTTAGAAAACTAATTTTTAATGTATTCTAGACATTATAGTAGGTTTCTTTTAACGTATTCCATAGTAGCTTTCTGCCCAGGATTTTGCAACTGGGAGAAGCAAATTTTCAACTCTTGAGTTGAAAAATGTTTCCTGCTTTGACTCCTAAGTATTCCAGGTAATTTCTGAGTTTGAAAAACTTGTTTAGGGCTTTAAAACCACCACAATATACAGGACATAAGTATGTCTTTGAATATTAAAAATACCTTCTGTTACTCTTCATTTTCATAAACACCCATCTAAACCTACACATTAAACAGGCGCAGCTTGATAAGGAAATCTCTCATTTTGCACAGTAATATTTACATGTTTCTACCTTTACTCTTTAAACAAGAGAGATTTCTTGGCATTTCCACAGCACCATCTTCCTGCTTGTCATGGAAGAGTTGGGAAATGCACCCAACTAAAACATTAAACCTCTCCTAGTGCAACTTGCAGCTTGATAAGTTAAATTAAGGCTAAACAAACAAAAAAAAATCTCTTAGGAAAATAGTTTTTTATTGAAGTTTATAGATGGCAGTATTAGATATTTTCTCCCCATACCCTTCCAATCTCAAGAGCTTCATTGTTCAGACATGCTCAATGAAGAGAGCTCAGCATCATTTGTGTTCTGTACAGTTGTGGAAGGAATTATTGGTGTGGGGTTTTTTTAAATTCATTTGTGATTCCCATCATAAGGTACTGAATTAATCCAGTGCTTTGGAGGAGAATAAGGTGAAAACAAGGACTGTGAGACAAGAAGCCCAGAAGAATCTGAGAGGTATTAAAATTTAATCCCACCCAAATGATGTGACAGAATTCTGAGTAGAGGAGGCTTTACTCCAGAGAGATAAAATCTTCTGGCTCTTTGTCAACACATCCTTCCCCCACTCTGTGATGGAGGGGGAATCTGCTCTCGTGGGCCTTGGAAGGTGAACAGGAAGCAAAACTGTTGTGTATTCCATATTAACAAAGCAATTTCTTGAAGATCAACTTGAAATATTTGGCAATCTGTGAGTCATTACCAAAGCAAGAGAAGGTTAATCATAACCAAGTTTTTATAGTGGTAAATAAGAAATTCAGTGTGGGAGCCTGCTTTGAAAATAACTAGAAGTCAACCTGAATTTGCCACACTGGGTGGAGATGTAGGGGACATAACATATCTCACTTATGTTCAAACAAAACAACATCTGTTTAGCAGAAACGTCTAAGTGCTTATTGACTGATTAATTTGGGAATAATAAAACCTGTTAACAAATACAAGAGATGCCAAAAGGACAAGTAGGAGAATTTTTATGGTAACATAACCTGGTGTATTTAATTTTCACAATGCTTTAAAGGAATATATTTCTCTTTTTCTCTTTCTCTCTTTTCACTTGCTGCCACCTGGTCTTTTTTTTTTCAGAAGCAGTTATTTTGTTACGTGCTGAAAATGGAGGGTGAATATTTTGATAATGTTGAAACAACTTAATGTTCCAACCAGATACTGTGTATAGAAATACCTTTGGAGAGTAATTTAAGAAAAATCTTCATTTAAGAGATATCAGCTAGAAAATTGTATTGGAAGATTTTAAAAGTGGGAGGAAAGGTTATTTTCCCTTGTTGGATGATGGAATACAGTAGAACAAACCTTAGAATCAGCCTGAAAATTTAATTTATTGCCATTAAGTGAGTTGTGTCTGTAGAGACTATTTACTTAGAGAGGGTAGATAGCAAGATAAACATTGGTGGTGCAGAAAAGTCACTTGGGATTATCACAACTCACATTCCCAAATCAAAGCTGCAGTGCTTCAGTCTGAAAGAGAAGAAACAGGCTTGGAATCCTGTGTGCCAAAGTAATCTTGTTACTTCCTCTTTGAACTTCCAGCCTCATTTTTATATAGGAAAAAACTTCAATTCCCTGGCTAAAAACTGACAACCACATTTCCAGCACCTACCCAGATCTTAACCAAGTTTTTGTTGGGTTTGATACTCCAAAGAATCCTTTGCTCTGAACTCAAAAGACCTTGAGGGGATGAGATACCAAGAAATATCTCTTTATCTGTCTAAAGCTGCTGATGGCAGATATGATAGAAATTATATTCTGCATGCTTTTCATGTGATTGAGTGCAGTAATGAAATGAAATTAATCTACTGCCAAGTCTTTAAGCACACACTCTGGTAGAATTTTATCTCCTGTTGCAGTTTGCATGATGCTCTGCAGTGATGCAAGGATTCATTGGCAGCACAACAGTGTCCAGCTTTTTTATTTACATTATCTTGCTGTGTCACATGTGCCTTTATTGGATGTAATCGATCAGTGGCTGTTCTTTTGCCTTTATTGGATTTTTTACACTAATTAAATTGCTCAGCCTGAAAAAGAAAAGCTCCAGAGTTACCTAATTGAACCTTTCCTGCATTTGAAAAATTGTGTGATGCTGTTTTACCAGCAGATTTGCTTAAAGAGTGGCAAAATCTGGTTTTTTTAACACTTCTCAATTCTGACAAAACCAAAATCCCTTCCCATTTCATCAAGAGTCGGTGGAATCTTTACAAAATTTTAGTTGCAGAAAAGCTTAAAACACATAATTCCTAATATTAAAGTGAACTTGCATTCTTTCATAATTAGTAATGCACAAAAGCTGCCTGCCATACATGCACCTCCTTTTCCATCTAAACTAAAGGTAGCAGCATGTTACAGGATGAGCCCTGGGGCTTCTCAGGTGTAGAATGAGTAAATTTCATGGGGGTAATATCTAATTTTACCTTCCATCACCTCACCCACAAAGAGAAAGAAACCCTAAACAAGATGCAGCATGGAAAAAAAATCCAGTGAAAGATATAAATCCATAGATTGCAGAGCAGGAAGAAATCATGTCAGGAGAATAATTCTGTAATCCTTCCTCTGAAACAACCAGATGAATGTTAGAGGTAAGAAACTGCAAGTTCATTCTTTAAGATGGGAATTTTGGGACTTGTGTGTGTATACACAATTTCCCAGACATTGTGTAGATGAGTGGCAGGGATTTGCCCAGGTGGAAAAAATGATGTTTGTGATGATAAAATAAGGAGCAGAGTCATTTGCTCTGAGATCAATGTGGTATTCTGTCAGCAGCCCCCAGCTACAAATCCTGGGATGTATTAATAGAACTGTTGGGAAAATGCTGAGTCAAAATCATCCAAACACTCTCTGGGAAAAAAAGTTGTTTTTTTCTTAGCTCCTCCTGGCAGAACTAGGCAGGTTTCCATGGAAACTTGCCTACCTCACCCAATTTCTCTGTGTGAAACCAGAATTCCAGCCATGGGATGAGCACAAACTGCTTGGCAGCTGTGGCTGTGAGGGTTCAGGAGCTGCTGGAACAACATCTCGTGGTTATTTTGAAAAGCTGAGCAAAAATATTGCATCACTTGCTGTCAACAACTTTTGGGGATTCTTGTCCTCAGAAATGTTGGAGTCTTTTCCCAGCAGGCCACAGGTTTTCACTCAGAAAAGGAAGGGTTTTTTTGCCCTGACTAGTTGATTAAAAAGCTGCCATGACTCATACTTCAGCTCTGGACCTACAAAACAATCCCACTGCTTTTATAAAAGCTCCAAGCTGGCAGAAGCAGGCCCAGATCCTTGTCTGAGATGAACTTGAACTCATTGGTGTGGAATGGTTTCAAAGGTGTCAGTGAGGAGAAGCTCTGCCTTGTGGCACAAAAGGTGTGAAGGTAGTTGTTGCTTAATAACCTGTTGTTTTTTGAGATTTTTTTTTTAAGTGCAAGTGTTTATGTGCTGCGAAAGAAAAATTAGTCCTTAACTGGCTCTTAAAATCTGTCTGAAGACCATTGTTTCTGAAATTTTGAAATTTTAAAGTTTTTTTCTAGAAACAAGGTGACATTTGATTTTATTCTAAGTTAGGATTTATTAAAACATTAAAAAATAAATTTAAATTGTTTTTTAAACACAGCAGGTACTCAGGTAGCAATGTGTGCTAAGAGATGCAGACAAAATCACTTTAATCCCCTCCTTGAAATTAAAGCACTGAAATAAAAAAAACCAATCACACTTGATAGCTGAAATCTCTCATCCTGGCTGAGCTGAATTTTATGGTTTTTGTACATGGGGAATGTTTTCATCCTGTCCTTCCAGAGGCAGACTTTGCTGTACTTCTCATTGCTGAGGGCTGTTGTCACCATTTTAGTCATGGTCCTGTTTTGTAAGCTGGGTGTTTACAGTGTGGTGAGAAGATTCAAACCTTTGCCTGGGAGGCAAAACACAAATGGAAAAAATCATCCTTGCAGCTGTGGAGGAAGCAAAATTAGGTCTGAACTTACATATTTTCAACCCTGACTAACAGCCAAGTGTTGCACATCTTTGTGATGTGCTTGGCATCATCTGGGAGAGACAACAATTGTGCAGGAGCAGTGAGGAGGTGCTGAACAGCCAAACAAGGACAATTCATACTCATTTTTTCAGCACACAAACACATATGAGTGTGCCCCACATATGATCTGTCACATCCTGTGGGCTCATGTAAAGCTCCAAGTTGCTGCTGTCACAAATTACTTCCACATAAGTTCACTTAAGTTAGACTGATCCTTGTTTTATTGCTTCCAGGCTTCCCCTTCCTCCCTTTTCTGAGTTGCGACTGGGGCATCCTGGCACTGGAAAATTAGGATTTCTGACCTTTGAGTACCTTTCCTAGCAGGTCTTATCCAGGACTGCCATGCCAATATCCCACCCCAATATTTACCTTTACAACCAAAACTAAGTAACCAGCATTTCATGGGTGCTTCTGTCGAGGGTGCTGAAGTTCTGAGGACTGTCAGCTTTATATTCAAACTGTGGCTATTGCTATTTCTCTCCTGTTTAGCTGTAATGTTTTCCTTATTTTTATTCTTTAACACATCATGTCATTATACTCCTTTTTTTTCTACTCTCATCATATGATTTCTTTCGCAGTCCTAACCTTTCCATGCAATTAAACAGAACTTTGTCATTAGCTCATATTCCTTCAACCATTTTACCTGAAGGAACTCTCAGCTTTCTAGTCACTCTCCTGAAGATCTCGTTGTTTGCTTTCTTATTATTATTATTTGTTTGTTTTTTACATTTGTTTTTTGAGGAGAAACTGTGCAATATCTTTCACTTCACTATCATCACTTAGTTTTAACAATAAAGAGAGATCCTTTATTAGGTGGTGAGCTGTGTCTTATCTCTGTCATAGTTTCACATTTGTGTTTCCTTACTGTCATGAACCCTCTCCTGTTCTGTCTCATCTCTTTATTGGGTCCTGATTAATAAGAGTGAATTTCTCAGGGGCCAGGTATTTTTTTTCTGTTTCTTTAACCACATCTAACTCAAAATACATCTTTTCCCAAACCTTTTAACATCTAATATGATCTGACACATGATTAAGAGTCCAAAGTCTTGTGTGTTATCTGAGCTTTTAGTTTGTTCCTTTGGGAGAGCTTACCTGCATGGGAAGATAAAATAGGAAGACTCTTCTTTTCTAGGATATATGGATGGAAAAGGTTGGACATTCAAGATCCTGGTTATAAGTTGTGACTGCCTTTGACAAATGAAGTGCCAATGTCCTCAGGGAAACACAATTTGGGATAATATGTCAGTTATTAGCTGGCAGAAATCTCAGGTACACTTCTATACCCTCTGTTATTTAACTGTGTGTGTGGAGTGGCCCAGACATTTTCATGTTCTTGCCTGTTTGAAAGCCTCTGGGGTGGTATCAGGAAGCCAAATCTCTCCAGCAGATTATTCCCTGGATACCTGACATGCTCACACATGGGTTGGTAAAAATTGGGGTGATTTTTATACCTGTGTCAACCCCTTACCTGCAGCTTGCTGCTCCTTTTCTGGCAGTTACTGTCAGGGACAGGTCAGAAATGTTCAGGCTCCTTCCTCCACACTGTGGGGCAGAATTTGGTGATAAACCTTTCTCTTTGAATGATCTCCTGGTGATTCCTGCCCATTGCACTGAAGTACATAGGCGTTGCTGGTAGTTTTTATCAACTTGTCTACAGGTGTGAAATATTGCAAAAAGCAAATAAGGACAGGCAGTGCATCAGCTGCTGCTAGAATATTAGATGCTGAAAGATGTGAGAATAGCAGAAAGAAAATAATTCTTCCATGAAAACCTGTCAAAATTACATCACAGCATTCACAGTAATGCAACTTTCAGCAATTAAAAATTAAACTGTGATACCAATTCTCCTTTTTCTCCTGGTAGCCTTTGTTGCCCTGATCTTAAATGAAGTCATGCAGTCTAAAGGCTGCTATCACATCTCTTGTTTTGATTTAGAAGAAGAAAACGGATATTTTTATCATCATTTGACAGGCAGTTTGTCAAAGCCGCAGTTTTAACTGTGCTCCCTCTGCCTGGAATAGCATCAGGGATGATGACTAATTTTTCTTATGTAAAGTTTATTGTTTGAAACCCACTTCTCACCTTAGGAAAAGAGAACACCCCTTCCCCCTTCTCCCCCTGCTGACAGCAGAAGTTTCCACGTCCGGCTTTGTCCTGGCACATCCTCTGTAATAATAAGAGGAAGTCCCAGGTCTGGAGCACTGCTTTGGTCACAGCAGAAAGGGCTCTGGAAGGCTGGGAAAATAAAAGTGAGCAATAGCAGTATGTGCTAAAGGTCAAAGGGTGCGTTTCACTTACTTTGTACATGTTTACTCTCCGAAATGCTGTTGGTTTATCAAACCAGTTGAGTGAGTGATCAAAGCATTCATCCTCCACAGCTTCAGTGGATATTAAAGATGGAGAAATGGGGAAAATGTGAACAGAATGGAAAGAGGCAGATAACTTGTAGTTTTTAAATGGGAACTTAAGGGGATGGTAAGCTCTCATGTGGGAGAGCTCTGTATAACACAACTAAAAACCATCTTTCCAAATATTAGAATTTTCCCAGTATATCAGTAGCTGTTTTTCCTAGACAATGACTCTGGTTTACAACAACAGCAAAACTGTCATGCTTGAATAAGATCCCACTTGGTTTGTATTTTTTGGGGGGCCTCTGCAAATATTTCTTGTCTCATTATCATTTTCCCCTTTGCTGCTTGGATTCTGTTCTATCACAGTGTATATGCAACAGGATTTTTGGTAGCTATGTATCCAAAATAATCCCAATGAAATTAGGAGAAGTAAGAAGGAAATCTTACAGGCTTGGGGTCAGTTCTCACTCATTCACATTGAGGGAAGGGAATGGTGCAGATCAGATGCAGCTTGGACTCCATCTCAGAGGTCTCTTCCATCCTTTGTGATCCTGTAATTCTGTGCTTTAATGTGTACTTAGGATGCTAATTCTCATCCCAGTGTTCACTACTTTTTGCTCAGTTCCTGATTATAATTTGCCATCAGCTCTCTGAGGCTTTATCTCACTTTCAGCTTTTAAATCCAAGTTCTTTCATGCAAAAAAGTATTTACTCCTGAGTTTTCATTATAATAGTTGGGGGTGGGTGCATTCATGTTTAAAAAACTAAGTATATTGAATTTCGCATAGAAGATTGCTCTGTCTTGAATCAAGTGTATTTTGCAGGAAAATACTGGTGAGCTGTACAGACTAAAGGCTAAGATATAAGGAATTAAATGCAAACTACAAAATGCCTGTCTAGGATTTACTTAAATTTCTATCAGTATAATATTCAGGATTTTAAAATTGTAGAATTGGCTGTATTTTCAATTATATATAAACTCTGGCTTTGGGTAATGTTATTTTTCTCATTGTAACTGTGCTATAGCTCAAGTATTGTAGAAAGATATTTGCCTTGGAATTGAGGACAAATATTTACCCACTTAAAAAAAAGTTTCTGAGAAACTCTTCATGGGTTTTTTTGCATTCTCAGAGGTAAAATTCAGAGAAAATGTATTCACATCATCGTTTTCTTTCCTGAACAGGTATGAAATGGTTTCTTAGAAAGAAATTGTGGAAAAAACCCCATTTTAAGTGGTTTCCATTCCCTCCCTACCCTACAGGTATTACAGCAATAGAGAGAGGAAAGAGAAAGGGGAATGGTTGCATCAATATTGTTTTCTTTCCTTTCTGTACACGCTCCACCATGTGTTAACTATTGCAGCTAGAGGAAATAATTTCTAGAAGGAAAATCCTGTTCAAATGCAGGAAAGGCTGGGGCTTGCTTCCTAGAAATAGGAAGACTACGATGTGAAACTTGCTTAGAGCACGTGTTTGCTTACAGCTCAAATCACCACTACTTTCACTCTCAAAACTGGATTATAGTATTGTAAAAATATTAGCTTTACACAGATGAATATTGCATTGGCATTCCTCCCCAGTTTATTTGTGACAGCTCCATGATCTTCAGACAAAACACCAAACCATTTTAACTGCAACTCCTGTGGAGTTTCATGTGACCTAATTTATTTTCCATCTTTGAAATGAGTGTGAGATGCTGGTGATAAATCCCAAATGGAAATAGGTGGAGTCCCCCTCGTCCACATGAAAATGTGCAACATACCCTCCTATTTTTATGGTGGGTGGCTCATTTGGCTGTTTCATGGAATGAGTTCTGTGTTCAGTTTTAATTCAATCTGCCTAAGTCCCTCCAAATTAAGGGGATGTATGTGTAAAGTTTTAATTGAAAGCATGAAGAGGCAATTGGAAGGTTTCACAATTAACTGACCTCATTGAGGGGCAAAAGTTATGCTTTTTATATCTGCTGTACATAACATGCCTGACTATTTCCCACAGAAATCAGAGATTTATGGTCAGATATCCAGGGTGGAGTTCATCCACGTGCCTGGAAAATGGTGATTTTGGTAGAGGGCATGACTTACAAGTCCTTTTTTTTCACTTGTCCTGTGTTGAAAAGGTTGATATTGAGAAGCAGGGGTTGCTTTCTATGATTCAGAAGGGTGTGAGGAACAATAACAAGCAGCACTCCTTGGGATGGGAAAACTCCTCTCTTCCCCAGTGAGCAAGGAAGTCTCTCCACACCCAGCATTTTCCAGAGCCCATTCACCACAGAGGGGAGCAAAAGAGGAAACTGAAGCCAGGATAGTGTGGGGATAAGATAAAGTGGGATAAAACACATGAAGTAATGTTTCTAAAGGTGTGTTCCTCAGTTGTTGGGGACTTAAATGTATATTCACTGGTGAGACTTTGTCAAGGCGCAGAAAGAATTCTAAATGAAATTTCCCTTAATGTCTTGAGTATAAAAGGTCTGGTCTATGTATATTTTTATGTAATGACTGAAAATGAGGAAGGAGAAAAAAATGTGTAAATAAACGGGGAGGGGGTAACTTGGCAGGAGAATATTTCTGCAAATTACAGTAATTTCTGTGTTGTATGAGGTGGTTATAGTCTCATATCTTACCCAAAACCAGGAAAGCCCCAACTCCTCAACCCCCAAACATAGATTACACCAATGAGATGCCACCAGGCCCAGAATACCAAATTCTTACTTCAGGGTTCTGAGCAACACCACTGATACCTTGATGCCTTAAGAGTATTTGTTCCCAAGCTACTGAAACTAATTTTGAACTTGTTAGCTCAGCTGCTTTCCAAGT